>NC_037668.1:14858968-15122347 GCF_003255815.1 Theropithecus gelada | reverse complement strand
GAAGTCTGAAAGAAAGTACCATGCTCCCTCTAAAGGCTCTCAAGGAGAATACAGACATGAACTTTAGGGAACATATTCAACCCACTACAGGTCCTGAGCACTAAGCCTTGTGGGAGGACACTCTGGAAGCAGGTCCAGACTTCCCCTGGTCTTGCCTCTTCAGAGCCTGTGCACTCTCTACCTCCAAAAGGCCCTTCTATCAGTCACTTACACCTGAGTATAAAACTAAGCATGAAAGCTGTGCAATTTTGACCAACCCTCCTGTGTTCATGAGTGTAGGTGTTGGGGAACAGGCTGTGTCTCCACTTGGGGAACTCACGGGGCAGGACAGGAAGATGGTGGTGGTCCTTGACCAGATACCTCTTATAATAATGAAAAGCCTGAATGGTTGGGCGGCTGGCAGACTGTGGCCTGCCTTTACTTGCCTGGGGAAAGCTGGAAGGAAAGAAGACATGAGGCTAAAATAGAGGCTCAGTGTCTTAGTTTCAATATCTGTAAAACAGTAACAATAAATACACATACCTCATAGGATTAGTGCAGGGATAAATTGCTATACAGTCCATACAAAGTACTTAGAGCAGAGTCTCAACATGACAATAAATTAATAGTTATTAGCAATTTCATTATTTTTATGATAAACATTAATTCATAGAATATATATTCTAAATCTTTCCCTGGGAAATGTTACCATCATGCTGGGAAATAGACAAGCACGTGGAAAATAATGGGTAAATTATCTAATCTCTAGATGCTAATTATGTAGAGATTCTTCTAGACTATGTGGCCAAGCTAGCAGGAATAACTGAGTTCCTAGGAGCTTTATAATTCACAGAAACCTTTCACTAACAGCCTCTCGTTTGAGTCCACAACAACCCTGGAAAGAAGAAAAGGCTTTTACCCTATTTTACAGATAAGTAAGTTTCTGGTAAAGATTAGACACTGGGGAATGTGAGTTACTGGGCTAAAACATGGCCAAGGTGGAATTTGGGCTTAGGTTTTGTGTTTTGCTTTTTTTTTTGTATTAGATTAGATGCTTCAGGAGAGAGTGATACATGAAATAGACACAAATAATATCAATATGTGTACAGTACAGCCCACTCTCCTGACCTCAGTCTACAGTAAGAAATACATTTACATTGGCCAGGCGCTGTGGCTCATGCCCGTAATCCCAGCATTCTGGGAGGCTGAGGCGGGTGGATCACAGGTCAGGAGATCAAGACCATCCTGGTTAACATGGTGAAAACCCATCTCTACTAAAAAAAAAAAAAAAAAAAAAAATTAGCCGGACATGGGTGGCGGGCACCTGTAGTCCCAGCTACTCGGGAGGCTGAGGCAGGAGAATGGCATGAACCTGGAGGCGGAGCTTGCCGTGAGTCAAGATCCTCCACTGCACTCCAGCCTGGGCAACAGCCTTTCTCTGTCTCAGAAAAAAAAAAAATAAAAAGAAAAAAAAGAAATACATTACATGGCCTCCTAGTCACATTCACAGGAAAATAAAAATTGCAACAAGTTTCACATAATGATAATTACTATTGGTGATATTTTCTCGTTTTATTATTCTTATAAAAGGGCAAAATGAAAGGAAAAGATGATCTCTACCAAGTAAATTAATTGTACTATGGATTATAACTTATAGTTGTGGTTTTTTTGGGAGGTTCTTTTGTTTTTGTTTTTCTGGTTTTTGTTTGTTTGTTTGTTTTGTTTTGTTTTTGAGATGGAGTTTCGCTCTGTCGTCCTGGCTGGAGTGCAGTGGCATGATCTCGGCTCACTGCAACCTCCGCCTCATGGTTCAAGAGATTCTCCTGCCTCAGCCTCCTGAGTAGCTGGGATTACAGGCATGCACCACCATGCCTGGCTAATTTTTGTAGTTTGAGTACAGATGGGATTTCACCATGTTAGTCAGGCTGGTCTCGAACTCCTCACCTCATGATCTGCCCGCCTCGGCCTTCCAAAGTGCTGTGATTACAAGCGTGAGCCACCATGCCCAGCCTGTTTTTTTTTCTTTTTGGTTGTTGTTGTTGTTTTGTATGTTTGTTTGTTTTTAATGTTTATTTAATGTTCAGGAGTACATGGAAAAGTTCAATTTTTTAAATATAAGTTAGGCCAGGCGTGGTGGCTTATGCCTGTAATCCCAGCACTTTAGAAGGTTGAGGCCGGTGGATCACGAGGTCAGGAGATCGAGACCAGCCTGGCCAACATAGTGAAACCTTGTCTCTACTAAAAATACAAAAATTAGCCAGGTGTGGTGGCACGCGCCTATAGTCCCAGTTACTCAGGAGGCTGAGGCAGGAGAAAGAGGCAGGAGAATCGCTTGAACCCGGGAGGCAGAGGTTGCAGTGAGCTGAGATCGCACCACTGCACTCTACCCTGGGGACAGAGCAAGACTCCGTCTCAAAAAACTAAATAAAATAAAATATAGATTAAAGGGAGGGAAAATAAGATAGAAAGATATAAAACACATTACCACTAACATGCACTTCGAGAAGCAGAAATTCGCTAGGACTGAGAAAATCAAAACCTGTTCTGCCATTCATTAGGCTGCACTAACAGAGATAAAGCTGGCCTAGAAATAACAGAAAACATTCTTCTCCCAAGGGCATGCTACAGCTATAAAGGCTCTTAACTCCCCTCTTTGAGTGACCACTCCTTTCTTATTCACTGAGAAACTTGTGCTCAAAATCACAGACCATCAGAACTTTGGCTGCTTGAGATCGTATCAGCAACAATGAAGCATCCCCCTTCTCCAGTGAAGGACCTAAGCCACCTTGCACAAAAAAATTTTCAACCCAGGTGCAAAACTTCAAGTAAGGGATTTCTGAACACAGCATTCCACCTCTATCTCAACTTCGTAGTTTCCAAGGAAACAAGACCCTGGATCCACTTCAAAGTCCCATCCTATGCCTACCCTTTCACACAGCCCTGCTTTGCTTTGAGCCTATGAAAACTACACTCCACTCTTCTCCCAAAATCAATGATAAGTCCAATTTTCCACTTGTTTGGTGAGCACCCTCCTCCCATCACCCTGCCACCAGTTTCTCTGTTGTGTGTTCTCCCTCATTGTAACAAGTCAACAAACTTGGCTTAGGTAGACTAAGTAGTAGTCTTGGGCTAATTGGGATAGGTTGAGTTTTTACTTAGAATTAATATTCATTTCAGCATTCCTACATTGTCAGAGGTTGTTTTGTTTTGTTTTTGGGTCTCTGTCGCCCAGGCTGGAGTGCAGTGGTGTGATCATAACTCACTGCAGCCTGCAGCCTCAATCTCCCAGGCTCCAGCAATCCTCCCACCTCAGCCTCCCAAGTAGCTCAGACTACAAGTGCACGCACCACCACGTCCAGCTAATTTTTATATTTTTTGTAGAAACAGGGTTTTGCCATGTCGTCAGGCTGGTCTCCAGCTCCCAACAAACTTGCCCACCTCGGGCTCCCAAGCTGCTGGAATTACAAGCATGGGCCACTATACCCCGGCTGTTGGTTATTTCTAATCTTTTAAATTACTATAAATGCTGCATCAACATCTTACTTCTTTGATATTAGTAGTGTTGAATAGTGACTAAAGGGAGACTCTGGAGTTGAAACCTGATATGGCACCGACTGTGTGACTATGAGAAAGTTTCTTAACCTCTCTGTGATTCCTCCATGTCCCAATCTGTAAATGGACATACTTATACTACCTACATGATAGGGTTTTGTGAAGATAAAATGAGTTCATACATGTAAAGTGTTTAAAACATTGTTGGCACCAAGAAAAAGTATGTGTTAGAAAAAATATACATATATAGGCCGGGCGTGGTGGCTCACGCCTGTAATCCTAGCACTTTGTGAGGCGAGGCGGGTGGATTGCCTGAGCTCAGGAGTTTGAGACCAGCCTGGGCAACATCGTGAAACCTTGTGTCTACTAAAATACAAAAAATTAGCCGGGCATGGCAGTGTGCACCTGTAACACCCCAGCGTTGGCAACAGATATCTTCTTCTCCCTTGGCTGCTTCAGGGCAGAGAAGAAACACTCTTGCCCTTTTCTGACTCTCTAGTAACTCTCGCAGAATGTATCACATTACTTTACATCTTTTTTTTTTTTTTTTTTTGAGACGGAGTCTCATACTGTCACCCAGGCTGGAGTGCAGTGGCGAGATCTCGGCTCACTTCAAGCTCCGCCTCCCGGGTTCACACCATTCTCCTGCCTCAGCCTCCCAAGTAGCTGGGACTACAGGCACCTGCCACCACGCCCGGCTAGTTTCTTTTCTTTTATATTTTTAGTAGAGACGGGATTTCACCGTGTTAGCCAGGATGGTCTCGATTTCCTGACCTCGTAATCCGCTCGCCTCGGCCTCCCAAATTGCTGGGATTACAGGCGTGAGCCGCCGCACCCGGCCTGTTTTACATCTCTTTACATCTCAGTACTTCTTCGTCTTGGCTGTTTGTTCCTTACTGGCAGTGATTTTTTGCGGGTGGCGGGGTGCGGGGGACGGATTCTCGGTCCAGGCTGGAGTGCAGCGGCGCGATGTCAGCTCACTGCAACCTCTGCCTCCTGGGTTCAAGTGATCTTGTCTCAGCCTCCGGAGTAGCTGGGATTAAAGGCGTGGCCCACCACCCCACCGCTGTTTAGCATATAATCAAGAAATAACCATAAAAATGGGCAACCAGCATCCGTCAGAGTTGTTCTCTCTACGGAGTAGCATTCTTTTATTCCTTTACTTTCCTAATAAACTTGCTTTCACTTTATGGACTGGTCCTGAATTCCTTCTTGCCGGATATCAAATAACCCTCTCTAGGGGTCTGGATCGGGACCCCTTTCCTGTAACACATAATCCAGTGGAATATGTTAGATAATAAAGGCAGAAATTGTAAAAAATTTGAGTTGTAGAGTACAGGTAGTATTAGGGACCAGTAGAAAGGAGAAGGGTGCTGTGCCAAGTTTTATCAAATGAGCAGGATATTTAAGGAATGCGTTTAACTTATAATGGGGTAAGGAAAAAAGCTGACACTCTCAAGTGTTCCTCAACTTGGTCCAGGGCTGCAGACCATTCAAGAGAAAAATCAAATCAGGCACACCAACCCACAAACCAACAATTCAGCTGGTCTCAGCTTATGATACTTGTAACCCTGAGGGTACTTGAAGCCAAAAATGAAACATAAACTATCTTATTGGAACATCTATCTTAACTTAGTCCGTTACTTTTGTATTAAAAGTAAACACATGTACATACAAAATATTATGTACCTAATAATTCATTTATTAATATTTTCTTTTGCCTGTTTATTTCTTGTTAGGTAAATTTTAATCTTCTCTTGTCTATTCCCCCGTGCTACCTAATGAAATTCCAGTTCTCAGTATTCAAGCTGCACACCCTTATAATTTCTGCTGAAGGACAGTTCAAAAATTTTAGGAGGAATATTCCCTCTATGTTACAACTCCAGAAAAGCAGAGCTTCTTTTGCACCATAAAGCTGCTTCTGATATAGTGGTGAGTTGAGACCTTTCACAGAAATGTCACTCTGGTGTCCAATGTGGGGACTAGGTGAAATTGAACTAACAATTGATCTGAATTCTGTTCTTAAAGATGACTTCGAAGGCAACTATACATCTGATTGTTTTATTCTGAGAAATGATACCTATAGCCATTAGAAGTTTACTCTTCTGATTGAATGCCCTTTTCTTATTTAAATGAACACATCTATACATTATGGTCAAGAGTGCATACATCATAGAGAAAGTATATTGCAAAGAAATGGGATGCTTGGGTGGGCTGCTTTGGGCTATCATCCAGATTCCATGGGGTAGTGTTCCCTTCTGATGGGAAGAGTTGGGTGTAGATGTTTGAGAAATACTAGATGGTGTGATTGCATGGTGGGAAAATGCTTTTGTGCTTTAAAATGTACTGGCTGGGTACGTGGGGCTCACGCCTGTAACCCAAGCACTTTGGGAGGCTAAGGAGGGTGGATCACCTGAGGTCAGGAGTTTGAGACCAGCCTGACCAATATGGTGAAACCCTGTCTCTAGTAAAAATATAAATAAATAAATAAATAAGCTGGGGGTGTTGGCTTGCGCCTGTAGTCCCAGCTATTCAGGAGGCTGAGACAGGAGAATCGCTTGAACCCAGGAGGCAGAGGTTGCAGTGAGCAGAGATCCCACCACTGTACTCCAGCCTGGGTGACAGAGTGAGACTTTGTCTCAAAAGAAAAAAAAAAAAAAAAAAGGTATCCTCTAAGCCTAATGAAATAGAAAGTTTCATCATTACAGTTTCATTCTTTTGCTTTAGAATATTACACAGGCTTTGTTACTTACCCAGGACAAGCCATAATTTCTCTGAGACTCAGTTTTCTTATCTGTAAAGTGAGAAAAGTAACACCTATTTCACAGAGTAGGGATTAAATGATAAAGTATATGCAGAAGAACTTTAAACACTGAGTAGTACCTGCTGTCTGTAAGGCATTATTACAAAACGACCACAGAGAGCAATAACATTTGTTCACATCAGTTACACTTTTGTACATTTTAGATCTCTCTAGAGGAAGATGCTTTTGCCCATGAGAGACTCTTGAAGATATTAATTAAGCTAACAGACTTCTACATTGTGTTTAGTGTTCAGGAAGTCCCCTTAAAATCACTTTTACTTTACTTTTACTTCAGTAGGAAGATAGTTCATAATGACACTATCAAAGTAAGTTTTAAGCTTTTCGGGCCTGCTTTTCTCAGGTTTGAGTTTTTATAGCTTGTAATGATTTTTAAGTAAAATAAGCATATGATTAAAAGTTTTATATTAACCACTACAACTTTTAACTATCAGTTACTTCTATATAACCATTATGATATTTACTGTTCTGAACAATACATACTTCAAAGCACATGAAATTGAAAAAGCAAAGCATCTTTACTCTCTTCATAGAGAACAGAAAAAAATATTAAACTTTTAAGCATTATAAAACACTTTACTGAATAAAATGTTTGCAAGTCAGCAATTGATGAATAATTTGCTTTGAAACTTTAACTTTTAATCTGGCTAATAAGCACTTATTTACAAACTATTCTACATTGTAAAGGAGAAATGAATATTTCTGGTGTTGTCCTTCTTCGATTTAGAAGTTTATCATCTGCAAGACCTAACTGGTCATTGACGTGAGGATGAGGAAGAGGGAACCACATCGCAGGCAGAAAAGACTAAAGGAAGGCAGAGACTCTAATATCAGGTCAATATAGGTCAGCACACTACCCAGATGAAGTGGCTTTGGCTGGGTTGGGAGGTCAAATAAATAAGTTCAATCTTTTCATTCCTTCAGTTACATATTTTTTTTGCTAAGCTTTGGTCATCCATGGTACATAATGCATCTAACTTGCTGAGCAAAATGCCAGACGTGAAATAAATGTTAGTTATGGTAGAAGAGCTACAGTAACAGGTAACCTGAAACAGAGGCTGATAGCTCATAGAAGGCCATAGTTGAATTCTGAGAAAAAAAAATCTGTTAAAATGGGATGCAAAACGCTTTACACATTGCTTTCACAAAAGTTACACCAATTTAACGGAAACGTTTCAAAAACAACCCGTGATCGATAAAATTACAGAAAAGAATCGGGAAAGGGGGAAATAATAAGGGAAGAAAGATTAGCAGAACAATCTTCCACCCCGGTAAATAGGATTGAATTTTAACCAATGAGATAACAATTTTGAAAATTTCCTTTTCATGCCCAATCAAGACGAAGCTATGTCTATAAATAAGACTGCCTGGCCTCTCTCATAACAATGATACAGCATGGCCCGTACTAAGCAGACTGCCCGCAAGTCGACCGGCGGCAAGGCCCCGAGGAAGCAGCTGGCCACCAAAGCTGCCCGCAAGAGCGCGCCGGCCACAGGCGGGGTGAAGAAGCCGCACCGCTACCGGCCCGGCACCGTGGCCCTGCGGGAGATCCGGCGCTACCAGAAGTCCACGGAGCTGCTGATCCGCAAGCTGCCCTTCCAGCGGCTGGTACGCGAGATCGCGCAGGACTTTAAGACGGACCTGCGCTTCCAGAGTTCTGCCGTGATGGCGCTGCAGGAGGCCAGCGAGGCCTACCTGGTGGGGCTGTTCGAAGACACGAACCTGTGCGCCATCCACGCCAAGCGCGTGACCATCATGCCCAAGGACATCCAGTTGGCCCGCCGCATCCGCGGGGAGCGGGCCTAAGGCATATTTTTAAGTGGTCGATCTAAAGGCTCTTTTCAGAGCCACTGCCGTTTTCATCAAGAGCAGCTGTACTGGCTCTCCATCTGGCGTGTGTCTGCTTTGCGCACCGGTCAGGGGCCAAGGGCACTCGTAGTGGTGGGTGACGTTACAGAACCCAAAGCCCAGCCGCGAGTTGGCTGGCGGTAGAAAAAGCCACAGAGGCATGGTCCTTGTGGTTCCGGCCGAGCCTGCCTTTTCACGCTGGTTTAAGGCCAGAGCTCTGGCTCCCAATTCTGTGGGTCAAGTTTTGCATGGCGGCAAGAGACAATGTGGGGAGTTTCGAGATGTGGAAGATTATAAGTGTAAGGGTGGGGCGAGTCCCTTAAAAATTATAAACCCGTTTCCTGGTTTATTTAAGAAGTGTATAAGTTTAATTAAAGCTCAGCATCTTCCTCATTGCATACTACAGGCGGTGCCCAAGCCAGAATAGTAATTTAAGCGGGCAGGAGTAAATACCTGGCGATTTTTTAAAATATATGGGCTGAGGTATTATTTCAAGGAAGAGAACAAAATTTCCACAAAGTATAGAATAAAAATGCAAAAACAAGGGAAGAGTTAACTTGTCTAGCTGGCGTTAAGATTTCTTCCGTATGCAAGTCTGTGATGGAAAGTGAAAACCAAGAAAAAACCCCTAGCCGTTGAAAGTATCGCTTCACCTAGCTTAAAACTGGCTAGTGTGAAATGGACCATTCTGATTGGATAACAAGACTTTTGTTCCAGTGACCACTAAGGAAGCACGACCAGAATCTATTATTTACATAGACTCCACCCCCTATGACGACACCATTGTAAGTTAACCAATAAAAACGCAGCACTTTGTGAGTCCTCATTTGCATACAAGCTCTATAAGTAGCGCGTAACCAGCCCGTTTTGTGGTAGTCGGGAATTACTTCTTTCAGTCTCTGTTGCATTTTTCGCGCAAAAATGCCGGATCCAGCAAAATCCGCTCCTGCTCCCAAGAAGGGCTCCAAAAAGGCTGTTACGAAAGTGCAGAAGAAGGACGGCAAGAAGCGCAAGCGCAGCCGCAAGGAGAGCTACTCCGTTTACGTGTACAAGGTGCTGAAGCAGGTCCACCCCGACACCGGCATCTCGTCCAAGGCCATGGGCATCATGAACTCCTTCGTCAACGACATCTTCGAGCGCATCGCAGGAGAGGCGTCCCGCCTGGCGCACTACAACAAGCGCTCCACCATCACGTCCCGCGAGATCCAGACGGCCGTGCGCCTGCTGCTGCCCGGCGAGCTGGCCAAGCACGCCGTGTCCGAGGGCACCAAGGCGGTCACCAAGTACACCAGCTCGAAGTAAGGGTGTGCAAGGGACGCAATAGATCAACCACCTTACCCCAAAGGCTCTTTTCAGAGCCACTTCAGTAATCGAGATAGCAGCTGTAAACACTTGTCAGAGCGTTGGATAGCTTTTGGTCAGGTGGGGATTGTGACCATGGTCACGGATGCATTCGGGTTTAGGACTAAGGAGTTTCTTGTAATCCTGTAATGAGTTGGCCCTCCGTCATCCTCGCCCAGTCTTACACTGAGTTGCTAGTTACCTGTACTAAGAGATTAGAAAGGTTTGACTATGGTTCTGGGATGTTTTGGAGGGAGGGAGGGAGGGGAGGCACGGGGTGGTTTCCCACCCCTTCAACATTTAACCTGTATCTCCAAAGTCGTTTTCCTTTTCGTTTCTGAAAGTAATGAACGAGATGAGATTTCCTATACAGATGAGAAACCCTCAGTCCAACCTCTATTTCTTAGTGTTTTAATCTGTTTTCCTTAAACATATACCTAGAGGCGTCTGTCACAAACTTTGTCGAATATAGCCATGTGCTTTCGTCCCTAAGCCTTTTTGCAAGTCCTGACTTAGCCATCCTCCCCTAACTTCCATTCCAGTGACTTCAATCAGGGAGATATATTGCCACTGCCCCCACCCCCTGTGGAGTATTTGGCAATATCTATAGATGTTTTGGGTTGTCAGGTGGGGTGCTACAAGTATCCAATGGGCAGAGGCCGGGAGTGCTAAGCATGAGGCACAGGACAGGCCGGGGGGACAAAGCTACCTATCCTATAATGTCGATCTTTGGCGATTGAGAGACCCCAGCGCCCAAAGACATCCCTAATCTTCAGGATTTAATCCTCATATCAATCAAACTTTTCCTTAACCCTACCAGTCCATGTTTTTGTTCTTGGTGAAAGCTGAGCACTTCATAGGCTGTTTACAGGTCCTTCTCCACAGGAAAATACCTCCTCCAGGGCAAGGACCGTGTCTTGGTTCTGTAACAAACTTTCCCAATTATAAGAATCACCTTTGCGCTTGTTAAACCCGCTTCCAGGTGCTTATCCTGAGGTTTCCTGATTCAGCTAGACTGGAGGTGGGACCTGAGGAGGTGGTTGGTTTTTAGTGTTCTCAGGAGTGTGGATGTTTTAATAGGTGTTGGGTACTCAGGTTAATCGACCTGTGGGTGTGTCACAGTCTTTGTGTCACAGATGTTCTGAGAAAGGAAACAATTTGAGGATGAGTGGAGGGGAATTTGTGGTGTAGAGAAGGCCACAGTTAATATGTGGGATGAATTTCTGAAGACCTCTCAGTTCAAAACTTGTATAACTCAAGACTCATCCTGACAAAAGCCAGTGGATGCTTCTTTTGCCAAATAAAATGTGCCCTTGGTGCAACTGGAAAATCTTAGTTTATAATTAACTTGACAGCCTTTGAAATTAAGCCATTCTTGATAAATCTTGGGGGAATTAACAACTTTGTGCTTAAAATGAATTTTACTAATAATTTTTATGATGTTGGAGTTCAAATTTACACCCAATTAAAAGTTACATAGCCGGGCGCGGTGGCTCACGCCTGTAATCCCAGCACTTTGGGAGGCCGAGGCGGGCGGATCACAAGGTCAGGAGATCGAGACTACGGTGAAACCCCGTCTCTACTAAAAGTACAAAAAATTAGCTGGGTGCGGTGGTGGGCGCCTGTAGTCCCAGCTACTCAGGAGGCTGAGGCAGGAGAATGGCGTGAACCCGGGAGACGGAGCTTGCAGTGAGCCCAGATCGCGCCACTGCACTCCAGCCTGGGCGACAGCGTGAGACTCCGTCTCAAAAAAAAAAAAAAAAAAAAAAAGTTATATAAAATGTGGTATACATGATTTTTTTTCCACTAGAAAATTAAGATTCCCAGTTTAGTCATCTTTTTCTGATCACCAGACAAGAGGTCAGGGAAAGATAACTGAGAATCCAAAATTTCCATTGAAAGAAAAGAAATAATATATAGCGCATTTTCTGGTAGGAAAGGTTACTCAATAAGTGAGATGGCCGAAGTGGTCTATTTTCTATACAGTTGGGCCATAAGAGAGTCTATCCAATCTCCTCCTAGCTTAGGGTCCTGGAGTCAGGAGTTCATTTTTTCCTATGGATTAGGACCATGTCTTTCAGGGCCTTTTGAAGTTGTTAAAGCATTGTCAACTGGCTCAACTACACAAATACCATCATTTATTACCCATCGACCAAAAGATTAACTTCCAAATCCTCATCCTGAAACTAAAGGCCACCTATTATCTAACCAAAACTTACCTTCTTCACTTGTTCTCCCAAGTCCTCCAGCTTAGCCTAAATGTTCTACCGTCATGTAAAACATCCTAACTTTCTCTTCTGTGCTTTTATTACATTGTTCTGAGTTTTAGTACTCAGTCCTCTAGACTACCTGAAACTTATTATCAGTCTGTCAGTTCTTTAAACTCTTGTTCAAATCTCACTCTGAGAAACCTTTTCATCTCATTGTAGTTCACAGGGAAGTCTTTTCTTAAGGCCTCACTCCTTGCACAATGAACAATTGTGTAGCTTTGTAAACTGTAGCCTTATTCCTCAATTTCTTTTTCTTGTTTTTACATTTTCTTGTTTGTCTTCTTTTAGAGACATATGCTTCTTGGTAGTCCACAAAGGCTATCCCAATGCCTACTATAAAATACCTTCTCAGTGAAAGTTTGTTGACTGGTTGCTCAGTCAACAGAACACTAGAAAATTGATCTGAGAGTGGTGGGTTCAAATACTCCAGTAAATATTTTTCTCTACCTTTTTTCTAACTTTTTTTCTTCTTTAGCATGGATACTTTTTTTTTTTTTTTTTTTTAAGATGGAGTCTTACTCTGTCGCCCCAGCTGGAGTGCAGCGCAGTGGATGATCTCAGCTCACTGCAAGCTCTGCCTCCTGGGTTCCCGCCATTCTCCCGCCTCAGCCTCCCGAGTATCTGGGACTACAGGTGCCCACCACCATGCCCGGCTAATTTTGTTTTTGTATTTTTAGTAGAGACGGGGTTTCACTATGTTAGCCAGGATGGTCTTGATCTCCTGACCACGGTCGTGATCTGCCCACCTCATCCTCCCAAAGTGCTGGGATTACAGGCATGAGCCACTGCGCCCGGCCAGCATGGATACTCTTGATTATTGCACTTCATAATTATTGGCCCAGTTGACACAACTGTTACAGATTCAAAAATCCTCAGAATGGTAGAGTACTACACTTGGCATCTTCCCTTGAGCCAATGTATCTACGTAGCCAAAATGATGAGATTCGAGTGGAGCTTTCTCACCGTGGTTTGAGGTGCTGGAGAAATGGTCTGCTTTTCTAGTGCCTTGAAAAAGGATGAGAAGAGAGGCGCATTCCAGAAGACAAAAAAGGTATGTAGTATCAGGATAAGGGGCTTTAAATATCAGATCCAGAGAACACTGCACATGTAGAAATGGGCTTGGCCTGGGTCAGGGCATTGAGATTGGTTACATAATCTTTTCAAGGATTGGTGAATCAGTTGGAGTATGTGTAGAAATCTTTACAGTTTAATCTTTTGTCATAATTTGTAGACAAATAATGTATTTTAAAACTAGGTGCAGTTCCTAAAGCTGTTCTAAAAGTCAATGCAACTGAATTTGGAATTTAAGCATAGGACAACATATGGGAAATAAGTACATGACCTCTGTGGGATAAAGTTAGAGTTATCAAAGAATGTCAGTGTTCAACAAGGAAGGAACAAGCTTGTTTTGGAGAATTACTAGATATTATGGAAGTTTTTTGTTTTTTTTTTTCTACATTTAGTTAACTCTAGCTGAACTGTAACAGATCATATGACTTGGCAAAAATAGAAAACTTGATAAAACTTCTAGGTCCCACAATGTCAACATGAACAAACTTTTGAAAAGTAAAAGTAGGCTGTGTTTTCTCAGTATGTATTATCAAATATATGTTGAACATATAATTTTTGCCCCTCAGCCAGGTTTTAATATTTTCTTTTACTTTACCTCTTTAATAATTTTTTATTTGAATCCATTTTATTTTGAAAAAATAATGAGCTAGAGGATACAAAGAGGTAAATGAATCTAAAAGAGAGAATTAAACTGGCATAAAGATAAATACAATTAAAGCAAGATGTGTTATTCCCAAAAGAGGAGTAAGAAGGAAATGTTATGTGAATTGAGAGTGAAAGGTTGCCTCTGGTTGGAGAGTTCAGGAAAATTCTGTGAGAACTTACATGGTACCAGTTATTGTGCTAAGTGATGGAGACACAAAGGTATCCATTCCTCAAGTCCATAAGATTCAACTGGAATTTTCTTTGTGACGAGTATATCACGTATCCTCTGGAATTTTTTTTTTTTTTTTTTTAAGATTTAGTTTTACCCAATTTTTACTGTAACCTCTTTCAACTTTTTAGTTGTCTGATTTGGGTAGATGGAATTCTCAATCATTCCATTTTTATTCTGTGATTAGAGGTTATTAATTCCTTACCTCTCATCCAGGTTGTAACATTTCCATTTACTTTAATATATCTCTTAAGAAAACTTCTAGGCCGGGCGCGGTGGCTCAAGCCTGTAATCCCAGCACTTTGGGAGGCCGAGGCGGGTGGATCACGAGGTCAGAAGATCGAGACCATCCTGGCTAACACGGTGAAACCCCGTCTCTACTAAAAATACAAAAAACTAGCCGGGCGTGGTGGCGGGCGCCTGTAGTCCCAGCTACTCGGAGGCTGAGGCGGGAGAATGGCGTGAACCCGGGAGGCGGAGCTTGCAGTGAGCCGAGATCGCGCCACTGCACTCCAGCCTGGGCGACACGGCGAGACTCCGTCTCAAAAAAAAAAAAAAAAAAAAAAAAAAAAAAACAAAACTTCTATTTTACTTCAATCGAGATTTTATTTTTTAATATTATATTGAACAGCTTTGGCTATCCCACCTTCCTACCTGCAGAGTGCAAAACAATTTATGCCCATCATACTCAGCTTACAGCATCACAAAACCCTTGGAGCATTGTTCACCATGGTCGTAGCTTGATTTTCTTGAGGCTGTCTTTTCTTGGGGTGTGATTATTATTTCTTTTCTCTCTCCCTCCCTCTTCCTTCTTTTTTTTGAGATGGAGTCTCACTCTGTCACCCAGGCTGGAGTACAGTGGCATAATCTTAGCTCACTGCATCCTTTGTCTCTCGGGTTCAAGTGATTCTCCTGCCTCAACCCCCCGAGTAGCTGGGATTACACATGGCAGCCATCATGCCCAGCTAATTTTTATATTTTTGTAGAAGTGGGGTTTCACATTTTGGCCAGGCTGGTCTTGAACTCCCAATCTCAGGTGATCTGCCTGTCTCTGCCTCCCAAAGTGCTGGGATTATAGGTGTGAACCACCATGCCCGCCCCTTTTTTTTTTCTTCCAGACAGGGTCTTGCTCTGTCACCCAGTCTGGAGTGCAGTGGCATGATTACAGTTCATTGCAGCCTTGACCTCCCAGGCTCAGGTGATCATTCCACCTCAGCTTCCTGAGTAGCTGGGACTACAGGTGCATGCCACCATGCCTGGCTAATTTTTAGAGTTTTTTGGTAGAGATGGGGTCTCATTATGTTGCCCAGGTTGGTCTTGAACTCCTGGGCTCAAGTGATCCACCTGCCTTGGCTTCCTGAAGTGCTGGGATTATAGACTGGTGTGACTATTAGAGTGGTGAGTGAATAAGCTTTTTCTTATTTTCCATATGCAATTTATCAGAAAATCCTCTTGACTCAAAATATGTCCAGCATCTAACCACATCTCACCACCTTCACCACTGTTTCCCTGCTCCAAGCTTCCACATGTTGAATATTTGCAGTGGCTTTTTAAATGGCCTCCTTGATTCTGCTCTCTCCCTCCTGTATTTCCCACAAAGCAGCTAGAGTACACTTTTTGAAACATAAATCAGATCATATCATTCCCTTACTCCTCCCCAACAGAAAACCCTCCGATGGCTTCAGTATCAAGGCCCACATTCACTTCTCTGACCTTCTCTCTTACTACTCCCTAGTTTGCTCCATTTCATCATAATTTTCTCCTTGTACTTCCTTGACTACATCAAGGCCCTTCTATCTCAGGATGTTTGCACTTGCTATTTCCTCTTCTCAAAAGGCTCTTCCCTAGATATTTGCATGACTGGCTTCCTAATTTATTGTAAGCTTCTGCTCAGAAGTTACCTTACCAACTATCATTGAGGTCTTCCCTGAACATCTTAGGTAAGATAACAAGCCCCCTCCTCTTCTTTCCTCACTTGTTGGTATTCCTTATCTCATAACCTTTTTTTTTTTTTTCCTGAGATGGAGTCTTACTCTGTTGCCCAGGCTGGAGTGCAGTGGTGCAATCTCAGCTCACTGCAACCTCCGCTCCCGAGTAGCTGGGGCTACAGGTGTTTGCCACCAGACCCGGATAATTTTTTGTATTTTTAGTAGAGATGGGGTTTCACTGTGTTAGTCAGGATGGTCTCGATCTCCTGACCTTGTGATCCACCCTCCTTGACCTCCCAAAGTGCTGGGATTATAGGTGTTAGCCACTGTGCCCGGCCTCTCATAACTTTCTTAATTTTTCTCCATATGCCATCTGAATACTAATGTATTTATTTACTTGTTTATTTCTGAATGAGACTGATATCCATAAAAATGATCTTTCCTTGTATACTTTAACTCCCTGCTTTCTGGGCGCATGGCTTCTCAATTAAAGGCTAATTTACCAGCTTCTCTTGCATCTGGGTTTGTTCAAAGTTTGGGGCCAATGAGATGTGAATGGAAGTTGTATATATTACTTCTAGTTTGTGCTGTAAAAAAGAATATGTATATGTTGCCCTTGCCCTCTTACCCTCTGCACTGGCTGGGGTGCAGATGTGATGGCAGGAATTGGGGCAACTACTTTGGACCCAGAGGCAGAAGCCCTGCGATGAGGATGGCAGAACTGCTTTGTTAGCCCTAGACTGTTACATTAGAGATAAATAAACTTGTATCTTATTCAAGCCACTGTTTTAAAAGACTTATTTGTTATAATAACTTAGACTATATCTGAGTAATACATCATTTGTCTCCCCTCCTACCTCCTCAGAATAAGTCCTATGAAGGTAGGTACTTTGTTTCATACACTGCTCTATCCCTATTATGTAGAACTATATCTGAAATACATTAGGCACTAAATATCTGGGATGAATGATGGATTCGAGAAACAGAAGTAATTGAGTACGTGGGAAATGGGGTTGTATTTATGACAGGTGGAGCTCCAAGAGTTGAATTTAACAAGAAACAATTGAGTTTGAAATCTTTTGCCCTCTAAATTAAGGACAGCACAACACAGAATGAGGATTTGGGTGAAGTTGCAACCACCAAGGTCCACATACCAGTTTAGAAGCCTCAGAGTATAAGTCATTGGGTATTTAAGGACCTTACCTAAGCTAACTCAGAGGCAATATGAAGGGTAGTATTGACATTAACTGCCAGAAATCTCCTAAAAGAGTCAAGGGGTTATACATGAGTCACAATTAGAAGGAACCTTGAAGATGGACAATTATAGTCCCTTTACTTTATGGAAGACTGAGACCCAAATAAGAGAGATCCCAGTGGTCCACTAACGTAGCTCTGGTAAGTTGCTGATAATTATTTAAATTATTTCAGGTTCAACATCACTGATTGCTATCACCGTTTTCAAGGCTAATATAATCTAATCTGCCTTGGTTCTGCTAAGATCTCCCTGTTTTTTTGTCTTAGTTCTTTTCTGTTTTTTTTCTTTTGTGTTCATGTGATTGTTTTTTTTCTAGAGGAAAAAAATCTACCTATCTGGATGCAGAAGAGGTAGTAAAAATAATACATATAACATAGCTTTCACATGATCACATATGCTGAAGGCATCTCAGGCAGCTGAGGTTGGAGATCATTTTAGGGTCATAAGTTCAGAGCTGAATCTGCAACATCAACAACAGATATTCTGGCTCTTACCACCTTGCCCATTTCTCCTCTTAGCACTGTTAGAGTAGTTCTTGCTGAGAAGGCACTATCCTGTAGTGGTGATGAACATCAGCTTTGAGTATAGCTTCCCCACGTAAGGACTGTATGACCTTGGAAAAATTTCTTTACCACTTGTGATAAATAAACTTCCTTACAACAAATTGATCCTCAAGTTATTCCCCTGTAAAATGGGAAAAATAGTGGAAACTATCTTCTAGGCTTGATATGAAGATTAAATGAGGTAATGTACCCAAAGCACTTAGTACAGTGGCTGAAACATGGTACATATTTGATCAGTGTTGCTCTTATTATTGTTATGGTTAGGAAGGTGCTTGCAAGAGCACTGTTGTACTTCCAAAGCACATTCCATTTTCCAGCAAGTGGTGCTTTAGTAGATTTCTGGTGACTTGAGAGTGACTTCCCTAAGCATCTTGCATTAAGGAAATAAGACCTTCTGTATTCTAGAAACACCATCCAGTAAGGCATTTTCACAATTTACTTGTAGGACCTTTGTTACGTAGAACCTTCAGTGTCTGCTACGTGGCCTATTAGGAAAAGAATAAATTAGGAAACAAAAGACTTTGAGTTACTAGTGTCTGTTACTAGTGCTCTATAAAGGCCGATATAATATTTGGCAAGTACCTTCTTTTTCTATCAGATGATGCTTTTAATACTTCACGTCAATACTTTCAGAAAAAAGTGAAATCATTTCATTAAACACTTCTTTCCTATATCTGATTTTTGAGCGGAAAGCCCTTAATTTTGAGGATTTAACATAAGAACAAGTCAAGGGAATAGAAATTATCTGGAAAACTATTAGCTAGCATAGAGAAAATAATGTCTTACAGCCAAAAGAAGAATGTGCAAATAATTTGGGAAATGTTTAAACAGAAATTTAAAAATGGGGTTGGTGGAGTTCTGTCGATGATTTCTGAGTTAATCATTTCTGCTTGTTAAATTGTTTCCAGCATTTTCTAGCTGAAGTTACTGTTCTTGCCAACTACTCAGCATCCAACATTTTTGCAAGAAAACAAGGAAGATTTTTTTTCTCTTCAAATTACAATCCAAAGAGTGGCAAACAAGGAAGATGACAGAGTCCGAAGACCTTCAGATTTCTTTTCTTTGGTCAAGAACTCGTTACACAATGGATGACACATTTTAGGTGGTCCTACGAAAAAGAGACACAAGAATCTAGAGAGTATCTCACTGTCAACCAATCCAAGGAACTTTGCTTTAGATGGCCAAAGCCAAAAACAGCAAAGTAGAAGAACTACTAGAGCTTTAAGCAGTTCCTTAGTATTTTTCCTTGGCTTATCCAAGCCTGGATACTGGTCCACTTTCCCAAAGATGGTAAAGAGGTAATACAGCTTGGGATTGGTTGGATACTGAGAGACAGAGAGAGAGAGAGAGAGATCAATCTAGGTACTGGGCAGCACTCGGCACTCAGAAGAAGCAACACTTGGAGCAAAAACTGAAGGATACAGATTAGTGACGTGAAGTCAGGAGCGAATGATCTCAGTTGCTTTACATGATCAAAGGGCAATAACTGCAAATTACCAGAGGGTAGGTGGAGATCCATACCACTTTTTAATATTAGTGTTTTTAACACCTAGGAATGGAATATATCTAAAGATAAAGGCTTGATTTCCTCACACCCACCTTCTCAATGATGTTTTGATTTTGCGAAAGTCTTGGTTTCTAGTTTGTGGGATTAACATTTTTCAATGCATTGAAGGAAAATTCTTTAGGCCAGGAGGGAGTCTAAAACAGACTTCAGCCACAGCACAGATACAACCCTAGGCAAGGGTCATTCAATGTTCTTAAGAAAATTCTAAATTCTAGGATGTGATGGTTAATATTAGGTATAAATTTGATAGGATTAAAGGATGCCTAGATAGCTAAGTATTGTTTCTGGGTGTGTCTGAGAGGGTGTTGCCAGAGGAGATTAACATTCGAGTCAGTGGACTGGGAGAAGAAGACTCACCCTCAATGTGGGTTGGGACCATCCAGTTGGCTGCCAGGGTAGCTAGAACAAAGCAGGGGAAAGAAGTGGGCTGAGCTGGCTTGCAGAGTCTTCTGGCTTTCATTTCTCTCCTGTGCTGGATGCCTCCATCCATTCCTCCTGCCTTTGGACATGAGACTCCAGGTTCTTTGGACTCTTGGACTTAACACCAGTGGCTGGCCTGAGGCTTTTGGGCTTTCAGCCACAGACTGAAGTCTGCACTGTGGGCTTCCCCACTCTTGAGGCTTTTGGACTCAGACTGAGCCACTACTGGCTTCTTCCTCAGCTTGCAGACGGCCCACTGTGGGACTTTGCCTTGTAATCATGTGAGCCAATTCTCCTTAATAAACTCCCTTTAATATATCTATATCTAATCTATTATCATCTATAGATATAGGTATATGTCTCCCCTATTAGTTTTATCCCTCTGGAGAACTCTGATTAATACAAAGGGTTAAGTCTTAAACTACTTATAATTTCTCTCTGGAACTATATTTCATCTAGTTTGGAATGTTTAGTTACTTAAGACCCATATTATATATGTAGAATAATGAGCAGGAGAAAGGTATGCTGATTAACTTACATGTATATATCAGCCATAGGATTAGTTCCAGCAAAGGAACATACTTGCTTTTTTTGGTTTCTTCAATCTTCTCCCTGTCGCATTATGAAAATTTGATGATTTTGCTTATTTAAGTGTCTTTGTAGGAGATTTTTCCTGGATCTTTTTAAGTGTTTGACCTCTGATTTTCATAATTTTTTTCACATTAGTATCAAGGAATTAGGTAATGGAAATTATTCTTAACTCCCACCTGCCCCCCTGAAACAGCAAGCATCTATAGAGAAGAAGACAGCTTTCGGATTAGCTGGAGAGTTAACCAAGTAAAACTTGAATTCTGATCCTTAGCCTGGAGAAAAAAAGTAAGAAAATTTTTCATTTGTCTAAGAGAAGTTTATTTCATGGTGTTTATGATTGTGGAGATGTGTCTGTGGGGGAAAGTGGCATATTAGATAAATCTTTCTAGACTAGTATGTGCAAATCATTTATAGTGGGGAGGGGGGAATTTGAGTCACAAAGATAAAAGAGTAGCAAAACAGAACTGTGACTATTGTTCCTGGCATGAGGAAATAACATATGAATTACAAGCAGGCTTGAGTAATGTAGATTGAGTTGATGGGTAGAAATGTGGCCCCTTACAGCACAGAGATGACAAAGTAAATATATTTGGCCCTCCTGGCAGGTTAGAAGTATAATGTGTTCCCAAAATCATCCGGATATGCCATCGTATAGTGTATTAGTAAAGAGCGCAGGCGCCTGAGACGGACCACGTGGTGTGTAACCTGGCTCTGCTCTTTAGGGTGTTTTTAATCTGTGTTTTCTCATCTTAAAACTGGGAATATAGTAATGCTTACTTCATAATGTTTTTATGAAGGATAATTGCTTAATGTTTCCTACTAATAACCAATTCAATAAATATTAGTTGATGGTCGTAGGGAAGTCCCGTCGAGGGCTCTGCAAGTTTCCCGTCTCTAATGCACAGGTGAAAAATAGCTACGGATTCAAGATTGTGTACTGAAGATATGTTGCTTTCTTCTCATATTCTACCCCAAATTCCTAGAAATGATAAAAAATGGACAAAGATGGCAGATGGGGTAACAGTGAAGAGTGCCAAGGAGGACTTCTGCAGAAGACAGGAGTGGACCAAAAAATGATCCACATGTTTTGGAACCAGGAGACAAAAGTTGGTCTTGGGGCAGCTGACAGGATGACAGTTCAGGTGCTTCAGTAGGAGTATCTGCCCGTCTCCTACCTTGGTGACTGAAGTCTTTTTATTTATTTTCTAGAGACCGGGTTTTGTTCTATTGCCCACGCTGGAGTGCAGTGGCACGATCTCAGCTTACTGCAGCCCCAACCTCCTGGGCTCAAGCTCTCCTCCCACCTCAGCCTCCTGAGTAGTTGGGACCACAGGCATGCACCACCACAACCAGCTAATTTTTGTATTTTTTGTAGAGACAGGGTTTCACCATTTTGCCCAGGCTGGTCTCAAACTCCTGGGCTCAAGGGATCCACCCACCTTGGCCTCCCAAAGTGCTGGGATTACGGGTGTGAATCACCATGCCTGGCTGGTGACTGACATCTTTGACACCAGCAATGAGTGTGGTCATTTGATTCAAGGAGGCAGGAAAATGTACCAAGTAACTGGGCGCTCCCACGCCTTGGAAATTTAAAATTTTGTTATTTATGTAAAAATTCAACAAGGGATAAATCCAGAACAGGATAGATATAGCCAAGAGAACATAAATAAGCTGAAAGATTGTGCTATTATGAAATATATATTTGGTCTTCAACCCCATTTCCTGACATACAACTCCTAAAATCCTTAGAAACACTAAAGTGATGTCTTTTTGTTTATTAATGAGTTGACTGATGTCTGGCAGCCCCTGGGTAGCTTCAGGATGGGGGCTGGTGACAAGAAAGAACAAGGGAGGATTAGAAAGTTTGGACTTTCAGCCCACCTCCAACTTCCTGGGACAGGAGAGGGGCTGAAGGTTAAGCTGATCACCAATGGCCAATGGTTTAATCAGTGATGCCTATGTAACGGAGCCTCCGTAAAGACCCAAAGGGACAGGGCTTGGAGAGCTTCTGGATAGCTGAACATGTAGAGGTTCCTGAAGGGCGGCGCACCCAGTGGGGGTGCACGGAAGCTCCATGCTCCTTCCCCCATGTGGGTCACACATGTAATCCTGGCACTTTGGGAGGCTGAGCCCTTATGCATCTTTTCATCTGTATTTTTTGTTATAAATCAGTAAACACAAGTGTTTCTCTGAATTTCAGGAGCTGCTCTAGCAAATTAATCCAATGCAAAGGAGGAAGCCATGGGAATCCCAACCTGGAAATAGTTGGTCAGAAGTTCTGGAGGCCCAGACTTGCAACTGGCATTTAAAGTGGGGGCAGTCTGGTAGACTCAGCCCTCAACCTGTGGGATCTCCTGACAAATAGTGTAAAAATTGAATTGGAGTTATACTCAGCTGCTGTCCACTGCAGTACTGACTGCTTGCTTGCTGTGTGGAGACCCTTTCCCCACCCACGCCCCCGTCACATTTGGTCAGTCTTCTGTGTTGAGTGTTGTGGTGTGAAAGCACAGGAAACACATAGTTTGAGTTTCTCCCCACTCACAATGATCAAGATAAGCCAGAAATTCCTCCACAAAGCCATATAAAAAGATGCATGCAGAAATGAAAGAAAAGTTAAATGATATGAAAAATAGATCCAGATGTTCTAAACTCATCTAGTAGGATGAGGAGTTAGAGAGGAGGGGAGAATTGAGAACATGTAAGAAATAAAATACAGATCTACCAAATAAGATTTGCTGATTGTGCACTGCACAATTTCAGGGGATGCCATTTGAATAATAAGATTTTTCCAATGTGTAGTGTACAACCTACTATTGTGTAGTATGCAACCACAGTCATGAGAAAAGGAGGATATTTCACAGGATCTAAATGCGTACATACATCCTTCGACTGCAAGGTCCTATTAAATTCTGAGCATACAGGATGAGAAGGATTCTCACCTAGATTCACAGTGACAAAATTTGAGAACAAAGAGAAATTTCTAAACATATTCAGGGAAAATGCTTATGAAGAAATGGAAGTTAAATTTACATCCAACTTCTCATTTGGGCTCCACTGGATATAAGAAGACACGAAGCATTATTTTTTAAAATCGAGGGAAAACAATTTTGAATTCAATTAAACTATCACTTAAGTGTGGGTGACTTTTCAGAATTCTATTCCAGCAATAATTTAAAAAATCATAAGGGAAGATGTGAGATAACAGAAGCAACGGTGGTAATGTATTTGGTAAAAGATATTGCTAAACAAAGTGAATTTAGGTTCTAGAAAGTTAAAAAGAAAACCTGGAATTCCAATTCCAGGTGATATAGGAGGGAGGTAGGGAGAGCAAGAGTGAAGAGAAGTAAAACAGGCTAAGTAAGATTTATGTTATAAATAAATAGGATACAGATACTATTACTGTAGAAGTTAGAAAAATATGGGCTTACATGGTGGGTCACACGTAATCCTGGCACTTTGGGAGGCTGAGGCAGGAGGATCATTTGAAGCCAAGAGTTCGAGATCAGCCTGGGCAACAAAACAAGACCCTTGTCTCTATAAAAAGTAAAAATATTAGCCAGGCATGGTTACATGCACCTGTAGACCCAGCTACTTAGGAGGCTGAAGGAGGAGGATTGCTTGAGCCTAGGTGGTCGAGGCTGCAGTTAGCTATGATTGCACCTTTGCACTCTGGCCTGGGTGACAGAGCAAGTTCCTGTCTCAAAAAAAAAAAAAAAGGTTTAAAAATACATTTATATATGGTACTAGAAGGGTATCTTATATTCATAAAGGTAGTGCTCCATTAAGGAATGACCATGAATTATTTGCATTTAACAAGGATACACACACATGTGCATGTAAGTCAACAATCACAGTGATAAGTTTAATACACCTTTCTTAGGAATTGACAGATCCAGTTGATTGAAACTTATTGAGGATATGGAGAATTTGAAGAACATGGTTAATAAGATTAATCATAACTATAATTATGCCTATGCCATCTTATATTCAAAATAGGAAAGTTACCTTATTTTCAGATTCACATGGACTATTGACAAAAATTGACCATAAGTGAGATGGCAAATTAAGTCTCAAGTGTTGAAAAGCTGAAACCATATAGGACCAGGGCATAGTTAACTGATTATAAAACAATAATCAAACATGCCCTCCTTAAGATGTACTCTTAGGAAAAAGCACATGGGTTAAAAGGGATATCAGAATAAAAATTACACACTCTTTAGAAATAACAAGAGCACTATAATTCAACCATACCCTAAGACTTCACAAGCTTTGGTCCCAGTAAGCTAGAATTCAAATCTTAGCCCTATATTTAAATAACTCATTGAATTGCTATTTCTTATCCTAATTATCTGTCATTCCACTGTGGAATATATTTCATGGCAAATAATATTAAAACCTATGTGAAGCAGTCAGGAGAAAATTCGTAGCTTTAAAATACATTTAAGAGAAAATAATTGGTGGGCAGATCGCCTTGGACTCCCAATTATTGCCTCAGGAGTTGGAGACCACCCTGGACAACATGGCAGGACCCTGTGTCTCCAGTAGATACAAAAATTAGCTGGATGTGCTGGTGCATGCCTATAGTCCCAGCTACTAGGGAGGCTGAGACAGGAGGATCGTTGAGCCTGGGAGGCGGAGGTTACAGTGAGTTGAGATCATGCCACTGCACTCCAGCCTGAGCAACAGAGAGAGCATTAAGTTTTTAACTCAAACACTAATAAAGGAACACAACAAAAACCTGTGTAAAGTAGAAGGAACAAACTAAGATGAAAGCATAGTCAATGAAACAGATCATACCTTCCTATTCCACCAAAATGGAATTTATAAAACCAAAGGCTGTTCTCTGAAAAGAAAATTAGAGTTAATCCTTCCATAAGCTTACTATTGAAAAAGCACATAAGTAATATTAGATATAGAAGATACTAAAGTGATGTGTATTTTTGATATATTTGCAATTGTAGACAAAATGGTGACTTTTCCATACACATTACCAAAGTTGAGCTAAGAAAAGTAAAATACCTGAATAAAGAATAACTATAAGATAAACAGAAAAAAAATCAGATATACATATCCTTAAAAATAGTACCGAGGCTGGGTGTGGCAGCTCAACACCTGTAATCCCAGCACTTTGGGAGAGCGAGGTGGGTGGATCACTTGAGGTCAGGAGTTTGAGACCAGCCTAGCCAACATGGTGAAACCTTGTCTCTACTAAAAATACAAAAATTAGTCGGGTGTGGTGGCGTGTGCCTATAATCCTGGCTACTTGGCAGTCTGAGGCAGGAGAATCACTTGAACCTGGGAGGCAGAGATTGCAGTGAGCTGAGATTGCGCCATTGTACTCCAGCCTGGGTGACACAACAAGGCTCTGTCTCAAAAAACAAACAAAAGCAAGCCCAGACAGCGTTACCAAACACTGAGGAGAGAACATTCATATCATACAAATTGATAAAAAGAATAGTATTAAAAGCCACCTACTGAGTGTGAGGCAATGACAACAACAGATATTATGAAGGCTAAATGAAATAACCCATGAAAGGTAAATAAGCATTCGGTAAATTAAAATAATAAAGTTGACTATTACGTGCCATGATATAGATTTCATAGTAGAATGAAAGGATAAAATGATTGGGATAAGAAATTGCAATTCAAGGAGCTATAGAAGTGCAGGACCAAGATTTCAATTCAGTCATGTCCCGAAATTTTGCAATCTTTCGTCACAATAAACTAGAATTCAAGGTAGAAAATGATTATTTTCTAAAATAAAGATGGTACTTATAAACCTACGTAAATGCCCATTTCTCCTCTTTGAGGTCTTTTTCTGACCTTCCAGAAGTAGGCCTTGAAGTCACAGCCAGGCTCCAGAGGACCGCTGTTTCACTGGCTAGCATGCCATTTCTTCTTCAAAATTAAATTATATTCTCAGAGAATACCGCATTTGGGGAATTTAGTTTACTTCTCGAGAATCCCTAACCCAATTATTTCCAGTCTTCCTTAGAGATTTTCTTTCTCCATTAACTCCCATTTTATGTCTGGGAATCTTTTACTTTCACATATGCTCCCTCTCCACAATTTATTCTTTTTTTTATCTTCTCTAAGTGTTAAGGAGTAGTATGTACCTAGTGCGATAGGGAGATGAAGGGGAAAGGCAGAAAAATGAGCTTCTTACCCTTTGGAAGTTTTGACCCCACATTGAGAAACAAAACCAGAAGTGGAGAATAGAGGGAGAAGGACAGCAAACAATTTTATTGGTTCCCATTTTCCTGCCAATGTACATTAACAAAGAAGTCTAAACCTAAAAGACCTTATGCAAGACCAGATTTTCACATTACTAGCTTTGTGTGTGTGCGACATCCTGCTTTCCATTGCCAAACTTAAGATATATGTGTCTTAAAGTCTTTCAGTTTTTATATTTGGTCTTTCAGTTTTTAGATTTGCATCTAAAAAGCTGAGCATTGGACAAAGAGAGTGGGGTTTTTAGAAGCGGCCTTACAGAAGCAAAACAAAAGCAGCTAATCATACAGTGACAGGTTATGTAATCTATAGCATAACATAACTTGGGACCTTGCATAGCTGGTGACCCTGTAGTTGCATTGAAAGAAAAACAAAAACTGGCTAAATACAGACATTTGTAAATAATAATGTTTAAGAAGCCTGGGGAAAGAGTAACAGTAAAAGAATCTGTCTTTCTCTTATTTTTCCTTCAACCTTGCTCTGGAAGGGAGAGGTGTCTGGAGCCTATTCCTTTGGCCTTGGCTATTCGGACAGCGTTATCTTATAATTGTCCTTGAAGTGAGCTTGCTAGGCAGAGGAAAACTTGTTCTCTTCTTTTAACCCTTGACTTGCCACATTCTGGGCCTTAGCTTTTACTTTTCTTGGAGTGAATAAATGCAGTACTTATTTTTTTTAAAAAATTTCTACCTCAGCTATGAGACTGGTAATAATCAATTTTTTTATTATGATTATTATTATTTGAGACAGGATTTCCCTCTGCCACCCAGGCTGAAGTGCAGTGGTGCGATCTTGGCTTACTGCAGCCTCCACCTCCTGGGCTCAATTGATCCTCCTACCTCAGTCTCCCGAGTAGCTGGGACTACAGGCGTGTGCCACTGGCTAATTTTTGTATTTTTTGTAGAGATGGGGTTTGCCATGTTGCCCAGGCTGGTCTCCAACACCTGACTCAAGCGTCTGCCTGCCTCCGCCTCCCAAAGTGCTAGGATTACACTCATGTGGCCAATAATTACTTCTGAAGATTCTAACAATACCATTTACAATGACACAAAAATGAAGGACCTAAGAATACATCTAACACATCTAGAGAGAATATTATAATATTGTTGTGAGACAGTAACAGTGACATAAATAAATAAATGGAGAGTTCATGGATTGGAAAGTCAATGTTGGAATGATATCAATCCTCCCTAACCCTCTCCCTCCCGCCCCCAAAAGATCTACAGATTTAGTGCAGTCCCACTCCAAATCCAATCGTTTTCTCAGGAGAATTTGACATAGTTGATCTCTCTTTCTTGAGGCATTTTCTTCTCTGTTTTTCCTCCTACCTCACTGGCTACTCCTTATCAGTATCCTCTGCTGTCACCTCTTCTACGCAACCTCTAAAATGTGGCATGTTTCACGGTTCAGGCTTAGACCTTTTTCTATCTGTACTTCCCCCTCACATTGTCCTTTCTAGTCCTCTGACTCTAAATACCACATCTATATGATGATTGGCAAATTTGTATCTCTAGTCCAGGATTCTTCATATATCCCTTGCTTTTTCAACAGTTACACTTAAATGTCAAATAGGAATCTTAACATGTCCAATATGAAACTTTTGCTTCTTGCTACCCTGTTCCCCTCCTCCAACTTGCTTTCTCAATTCTGTCAATGGACTATTTATTGCTTTGGCCCAAAATCTAGGTGTTTTCCCTCCCATTCTTCTCTTTCTCACATTCCCTACATCTAATCAATAAGAAACTTTGTTGACTCTTCCTACAAAACATCTTCCAAATGTGACCACTCTCAATAGCTCCACTGTTACCATGTTAGTCCAGGCTGCCACTGCCTCTCACCTAGATTCCTAACTGGTCTCCTTGCTTCTGTTGTCTTCTCTACAGCTTGGGGGATCTGTCTCAACTAAGCCTGGTGGCAGTGAGGACCGTCAGCCCCCTCCCAGCCAGCTGTCAGCTATGCCTCCATTCTGTCTGGTTCTCAGGGGTGGAATCGCTGGGCAGGTCTAGCTAATCCTTGGCCCTCCTAGGAAAAGATTCCTAAATCCTGAAGGCATTTAGCTAGGAAAGATCCAGAATGGACCAAGCTATTCCTGTTTTACCCCAAACCGGGTTGGTCTGCTTTGGGGATTACTTCTCAGGTTAGGACCCTCTGAGTGTTCTGAAACGGCCCGGACTCTTACAGAAGCTCTTGTGGTCCTACAATGAATTTAGAGGTCTCCATACCGAGCCTGGAAGGTGAGGAACGACCGCTAACGACCCACAACGACCCACCCTCCCAACCTAATGCCGGTTCTACTTCGCCTGTCCACTCTGGGGAGTTGTGCTTTGACTTGGAAGCCCTCGGATTGAAGGATGGGCCCAAGACCCTCACAGGTGAAGCCTCGGTAGGTCCCAGGGAGAAGAAAGACATTCTTCCACCCCGCGATCCCCCAAAAGTCCGACCCACCCGCCTCCCCACCAGATGCATCAGATCCCTCCAGGGCCTCATTGTCAGTCCTGTAATCTTTTCATCCGTGATAGGATGGGCCGTGGACCCTTGTGGGTGAAGCTCGGCGGTTTCCGAGTCCATGTGGGTTGGCCCCTGCGGAGCCTGGAGCCTTCTTGCCTGCGGGCTTGCTGATCCCGCGGAGCCAGCCAGCTCCCTTCCTGCTTCTGACGGCGAGGGAACCAGCTGGGAGGTCCTCCGAGCTGGACAGGGAGGCAGGCGGCCGTTCGCACTCCTCACCCGCTCTCTCCCTACCGCCGCCGCCTCTGGCCGCTTTAGCGCCAGTCCAAGAAGCTGGGACGGCTGCTGGGAACCCAGCGCCGTCCTCTCGCTTCCTGTGATCTATCAGTCCTACTCTCTGCGGAGGCTCGGCCTGGCGCACCTCAGGCCCGCAGCAGAACCAAGGCTTGGCGGCAGCTGCAACCTCCACAGACGGCAGCTGCAACCTCCATAGACGGCCGCCAGGTGGCGCCGTACCGGGGCCCGAGAGCAGGCAGGCCCGGGGCGGGGTGGGAGCGACTCAAAGCTACGCGCCTGGGGAGGCCGCGGGCCCTCGCGGACTACGGAACTTACATCCTGCCGCCGGATTTTCACATCTGCCGGCCCAGAGGAAACAATGACGTTGGGATTTTGGGGGACTGCCCCTTGACTCGGGCGAATCAGACACGAACGGCCGACCCCTTGCTCTCTTCCATCCGCCTGCCGCTGCTCCCACCCACCGACTCCTAGAGCTCATTTGTCGCTCCTGCAGCCTCCAGGAATGCAAATAATTTCTCACTGGGTTTTGGTGAGGGCGGAGCTGCGGAGAAGCGCGCGCCCAACAGCTTTCGCCGCAGCTGGGTTCCCGGGCGCCGGCGGCTGCGGCCCTCAGATGGGTGGGGGCGGAGGCTGCAATATGCACAGGCGGCCACAGTGTGGCGCAAGCGCCCTGCCGTGGGACACGCTCGGCGCGCGACGCTCCAACCCATCATTTACGGGTCAAATAATCTAGAATCAAGTTACTACGTGTGTCATACTCCTCCTGTTTTTTCCCTAAACTTTTAGTAGAGTCATTTACATAGTTCAGTTTTTATCTCAGCTATGTTACAGAGTGGCAGGAAAATATTTTGTCTCCAAATTACAGCCCAAGTGTGAGCAGCGTATCCTGAAGCTAGTTAGTAATCAACCAGAAAATCAGGAAGGTAAAGCAAACCTCTGGAGGCAAGGTCTGGACTCTGTGATATCGCCGCTTCTACCTACTTGAAGTTTCTCCTTGCAGTGCCGCACTTGGAGATTTGGACTTAATTGTTAAACAAAAAGAACAGTTACATTCTGCCTTCCTACAGGGCAACGGCCTGGGACTGGCAGCATTTCTGTTGTCTCTAGAAATACAGCGGTTATGAGAAAGCCTCAAAAGAGAGGGCAAGAATAATATATCCATCTGTCATCATGAGTTACCCCCTTGTATGCCTAGAACATACATGGGGACATTCTCTTTTAGTAAAGTCAAAGAGAAAAGCCATGAACTAAGTGTCCTGAACACAGAGGCGTGAGCCCTCTCAGTCTCACAGTCCCTTAGGAGTCATTTGTAAGTTCTATTTCCTTCCTTATCGTCTGTACTATTCCCTCTTGTCTCCCTGAAATCTGCCCACTCCTGGCTGTGTGTGTGTCTCTTTGTCTCCCTCTCTCTCATTCTGTCTCTTTCTCTATCTTAATCTTCTGTACATATGCACCCACTCACCTTTTTACCTTGTTCTGAGAAATGAAATACTATTTTTCAAACTATGTAATAGGATTATTATCAGGCTAGGCTTGATTTGTAAGTTTTTCAAGATTTCTTTAGAGTAGGCCTCATTTAAAGTCATCTTTGATGACCAAATTTCCAAATGTATCCCAGTTGAAGTCAGTTCATTTATTTGCTTTATTTAAGAGTTATATGCCATGAGACACATAGTTCTGGTGTTGTTGAACTTTTGGATGTTTGTGTGCAGTGCTCACAGGGAGGAAGTGGGCAGGGGATGGTCCAGATCGATGGCCACCCACTGAGCTGCTCTACTTGGCCTCCTCAGGCTCCTTCTGGTGCACCCCTTCCTGCAGCTGTTCTTATTCTTGTTCCTGACTCTTCAGCTCTTCTTCTAAATGTCTGTCTTCTTGAAGGCTGGAAGTTACCTTCTTCTCATGAGCAGAATCCAAAGAGATTTCTAAATTCCACTTTTTCTTTCTTTTCAGTTCTTTATGTATTGTCACCCAGAGAACAGTGTTCACTAAAAACATTATTCCCACTACCAGATAGAAAAGGACATGAAGCCAGACAGGAGTTGGTAACTGGAGGCCTGAAACAGAAAAAGACAAAGAGAAGAGATACTATTTAGAGACCAGAGGGGTCGGGCTGAATTATGTTTGGAGGGGAAGGTTGACTGAGACCTGATGTGCCTGTCCTCAAGGAGGCACTGATCATTTTAGGGAGCAGGAAGGAACTGGCAGTAGCTCTAACTGGCTATATGGTGTATAGATGGGGACAGGCTCCTTGGAAGAGCTTAATTGCTGGGCCCTGTCCGTGGACTTACTCCCTAGTTCCAGAAACAACTGGTATCTCTATGCCATTTAATACTTGAAATGAATTCGGGTTGAAGATTAACTTTTTTCACCCCCAAGGAGCCTTTGTTCTGGAGCTCACAATCCCTCTGCCTCAGTTACATAGAGACACTTGGGGAGGTGGTGATTTGCAGTTTACAAAATCAGTGTCTGATAAATCCACCTTGTGAGCTCCTTGAAGCAAAAACTATGCTCAAACATTTTTATATCCCCAGGCCTACGAAAATAGATAGGAGGAACTTGATAAATTGTTGGTGAGATTGTTGGTGAGGGGGAGGGAGACACGGAAGCAGGAAGAGAGAGTGAGAAGGGGGGTTATGGGGTGGTGGGAAGAGTGGGAGGGAGGGGAAAATAAAATAAAGAAGGAGAAGAAAAGAAGGACAGAGGAGAAAATGAAGGAAAGAAATGGAGGACGGAAAGGCAAAGGAAAAAGAAAAAGAAAGGAAAGGAAATTTAATAAACTTTGCGAGGAGAAGAGTGATGTTCTGAATCAAGGAAGGAAAGGTCTGCTTGTGGGCTTTTCCTGAAGAGACTTGCCCCTCCTCTTTGGGCCATGAAACCCTTGAACAAACCTCAGTCCCATGGGAGATAAGGGAGTCCCTTCTCCTGCGCTAGTGGCTTCTCACCATTCTCACTCACCAAGCACTTGAAGCTCCAACTCAGGGCTGCGCTTAAGGACATTTCCGTCTTCTGTGGTGGCCTCGCACCAGTAAAACCCAGAGTCTTCTCTTCTAGCAGTTAGTATTTGGTATTCAGAGGACGTGTTCCTGCCTCGCAGGGTCTTGCTGCCCATGTAGAAGGAGAAGTAAAGCTGCAAACCAGGCCTCTGCAGAAGCAACTTTGTTTCACAGCTCAGGGTGACCAGATTCCCCTCCAGGAGCGGGGATGTCACGGATGCATTCAGCACTGGAGCTGGAAATAGCTCTAAGGAGAAAGTTGATGGGGGACAGGGTTGCCTGTTTAGCATCCAGGTCCTTTTCACAAAAGACACATGCTTTACCCCCTTGGGAAACCTGGCCCTAGAAAATGCATCCATAAGGCATTAACCCTTCTTACTTCCAGCAGAAAGCCATTCTTGGGGTGTCCTAATAGACATAATTAGGGTTGCCAGCTTGCTCAGTCCCACCGAGGATACCGCTACACCAGTGGTCCCCAACCTTTTTGGCACTAGGGCTGGGTTCTGTGGAAGGCAATTTTTCCACAGCCGGTGGGTGGGGTGGGGATGGTTTTGGAAGGAAACTGTTCCACCTCAGATCATCAGGCATGCGCAGTTCACAATAGGGTTCATGTTTCTATGAGAATCTAATACCACCACTGATTGGACAGGAGGAGGAGCTCAGGCTGTACTGCTGGCTCATGAGGAAGCTCATCTCCTGCTGGGCAGCCCAGTTCCTAACAGGCCACGGACCGGTAAGGGTTGCGAACCCCTGCTCTACATGGTCCATCCTTCCCTGAATGGCTATGTCATCTGGTAGATAACCGTGCCCTTCTGGTAGTGGTCAACTAGGAGTGGACCCTGACTCACACATTTGCCATTTCAGTGACTCATTACTTGTGTTCCTGACTTAGAAGGATAATCTGGAACAATAATTTCTTTCCCACAGGAGTGAACTTCTTTTTTTTCAGACAGAGAAAATTGCTAGTGATTGTATTAGGAGGAAAGGCTGTGAAAGGGTCAGAACAAGGCCATATGCAAACTGCTTAGCTTGCAGATGCTCAGGAAGAAGTGGTGCCACCGAGGCCGCTTTGTCCCTGAGAGGTAGATGGACAGTATAACCTGTTCCTCATGTTTTCCAGGTTTCTCTTTCTATGGAGCTTTCATGAGATTCCATGGCATTATTTTCTAACTCTCCTAGCTACCTAGAGTGAGTCTCTATTCCTTACAACTAAAATAAGATGGATGAAATGGACCACCATTATGCCCTGACACTGACATTAGCTCCTGTGATTATTGATGGGGGCTGCGGTACACCGGAAAGAGTAATGGACTGGGACCCAGAGACCACAGTTCTGGTTCCAGCTACTGGTCATGGTGTGGCCTTTAGTAAGGCAGTTGACTTCTCTGGAGCCCCGTTTCTTCGCTTGTAGATTCAAGTGAGGAGTTTAGATTATTTATGATGGTCCCTCAGGGGGAGGGACTATCAGTTCTATGACTATTCCTATACGATACCTTTCACAGTGACAGATACTCCTGCTGATGTGTAGCGATGCTTTCCCATGCCTGAGCAGTGGTAGGCGCCGTTGTGACTTATGTTGGTTTTCAGAATGGTGAGTTTAGAATTCCGGTAGAAAAACTTAAAGGCTTTGCCATTTTGATAGTAAAGCACATTGTACACCAGCTTATCCTTCCATGCATGACACCTCAAGGCCAGAGGTTCTCCTTCTGTGAAGACTCTGCTGGATACCTGCAGTAGTAGCCAGTCTGAAAAAAGTGAACCCAAAATGTATGTATACAGTGGAGGAGGTACAAGGAGGCCCAAGCTTGGCCCTGTGGGCTTTCTGTTTTTTCTCCTTGCAACATCCAGCCTCAGAGCTCTGCTAAATCTCAGGCCTATATCCAGTTCCTCAAATATCTTTAGCTTCGGTGGAAAGAAAAGCAATCTTTACTGGCAACTGTGCACACGGCCCTTTCTTATCTTCCCTTTCCAGATCTCAGAAGTTGATTGAAACAAAAACAGTTCATACAGCATGGTAGACAGAATTCTAAAATGATCCCAATGACCCACTCCTTTGTATAATCCCCTTGAGTGTGGGTGGAACCTATGACTTGCTTCTAGCCAACAGAATATGACAAGGGTGATGAAATGTCACTCTTGGGATTGCTACATTATGTAAGATTCTATCTTAGCAGTCTGGATGGAGAAGGTCTCCTGCTGAACTTGAAGAAGTAAGCTGCCATGCCAGGAGAGGACCTATGAGAGCACCACAAGTCAAGGGCCTCTAGGAGCTGAGAGTGGCCCCCTACTGACGTGCAGCAAGAAAGTAGGAACCTCAGTCCTAGAACCACAAAGAACTGAATTCTGCCAGTGACCTTGTGAGCCTAGAAGAGCTGAAAAAAGAAACACAGCAAAGTCAACACCCTGACTGCAGCCTTGGAAGACCCTCAGCAGAGCACTCAGCTAAGCTGTGATGGGAGTCCTGACCCATGGAAACAGGAAGATCATAAATGTATGTTGTTGCAAGCTGCTAAACTTGTTACACAGCAATATAAAACAAATACACTCCAACTCTTGACAAATTTGTTAATAGGACCACACATCCTAAGACAAACACACAGAAGGGCAAACATCCAGATATAAACATCCTACTACACTGATATGAATACTCACATATGTAAGATCAATGATACCACTAGCAAAACAAGCTCCAAGTCAATGGGTTCTTCCTTTTGACGTACACCTCTACACATAACCAAAAATGTTTCAATTACTTTTCTTTTCTCCAGAGGCAGTTGGTTTGGCTAAATAAAAATGGGGCTCTTAGGAGACCAAGAAGGAGAAGAGACAATAGTGCTTTTCCCCCCTCCAGAACTTATCTAAGACTGGAAGGCAAGTGTTTCTATGCCATACGTAGCATGAATTTTACAGTCATGGATACGGATATAATGCTTCCAAATATAATTAATTATCTTCCCTCCCTTATTCCCACCCACAGCCAGGAGGCGCTGAAAGACTGCACTGCCCAAACACTGCCATCTTTGCTTCATATGTCCAAAAGAGTAGGAAATGGTATCACATCTCCATCAGAAACTGTCAAATACTAGTCATGGTAGAAAATATTTGAATGACACAATTAATAGGCTTGATTTTGTGGGATGCTCTACTTTAGAAAGAAAATTCATATGCTTTTCAAACACACATGCAATGTTAGAAAAATTAAGTGTGAATTAGGCCACAAAGCAATTTTCAACAAATACTAATGAACTGATACCATATTTAACACAAATTCTAACCAAAGTGCCATAACATGAGAAATCAATAACAAAAAACTACCCTCCAAAAAAATCTAAATAATTCATGAATAAAATAATGTATAATGGAAATTTATAAATTTTTAACCTTAAATGGTAGTGGGAGTATTATATATCAAAATTCACGAGATGCAGCTTTTAGCAGACATTACTAATTTCCTACTCAGCAATCATTCCCCCATCTTCATGACTTTGGAGTCAGCCATGTGATTAGGACCCGGGTCCACCAACCAGCTTCATTTTCTTGGTCTTAGCATATACTGATTAAATTGAAATGACTCAGAGTCAGTGAGCTGCAATTGAATTCCCCATGGCTGACTGTGGCAAAACATTTTAAAATAGGGCATAGACAGCACCAACCAAAATTTTTGGTGTATTGTACTGTAGTAAAATTAACAAGTCTTGTTCATAGAAAACGAACAAAACTATAATATGATAGTGAAAAGAAAAGCCACAGAGTGGGAGAAGATATTTAAAACACTTGAAAAAGGACTTATATCCAGAATATATAAATAACTCCTATAAGTCAGTAAAAGACAGACAATAGAAAAATTGTCAAAAAGACCTTACAAAAAAGGATACCCAAATAGGCAATAAACATGTGAAAAATGGTCAATATCATAGTCATTAAGGAAATGCTTAATTTGCATTTGTATATCCAAGAGTGGGAAATTGTAACATACCTCCATCAGAAACTGTCAAACACTAGTAATGGTAGAAAATATTTGAATCATGTTTAAAAAATGTCCACGGCATTACTATTTGTAAGAGGTCAAAACCAGAAACAGCCCGAGTCCCTCAGCAGAACGGGAAAATATGAAATATACAGTAATAAGAACAAATGAACTTCAATGTATAACGTATACAGTTCACAATCATAATGTTGAGAAAAATAAACCAGACACAAAAGAGTACATCCTGTCCCATACTGTAGCCCTTTATATGAAGTTCAAAAAGAGGCAAAAAACCTATGGTGCTGGAAGTCAGTGTCAGGGGGTGGACTAGAAATGGGCAAGAAGGAGTTTCTGAGGTGCTGGAAATGTCTAAAATAGATCGGGATGCTGTTTACTTTGCAAAAATTTACTGTGGTGTACATTTATGGCTTGCTGTACATAAGTTACATTTCAACGAAAATTCACATGAAAATGTGATGTAAAAAAGATATGATTTTCAATAAGTCACTGATGTGGGTGTCCTAGAGTCTATGTAGAGGTGAAGAAAATTGCCTCATTCCAGCCCTAGTCCTTTTGTTGTCACTTGAATCATGAGACACTTCTGCTTGAACTGTCCAAAGTGTCTTGTTGAAACAGCTCTGTCAGAGGTTGCAGTGAACCAAGATCGCACCACTGCATTCCAGCCTGGGCGACAGAGTGAGACTCTGTCTCAAAAAAAAAAAAAAAAAAAAAAAAAAAAAAAAAAAAAAGAGGAAACAGCTCTGTCAGCTTCCCTCACCTCTCCATCCTAAGAACTTATTTACAGAGACCTAAGGGACACACGAGAAATATCAAGCCTTCCCTCAGACATTCTCAACATTTCCTTGGCTAAAACACATTTCCTCTAACAGCAACCATGTCTGCATAAAGGTAATTTTGCCTCTAGTGTGGATTAACTTTTGCATGATCACTTTCAAAGAAGTTTAAACTCAGTACTTCTGAATAACTAAATAATACCTTTGGTTATTTTGTCTTGCATATTGAATGAAGCATTTTTCCCTGAAGATTGCAGTCTCCATCTCTTGATGAATAGAAACTCCTTACAGGTTTCACTGGGTGGTGGGCTTTTCTGCTTCCATTTATTAAAATATGACAATAAGTCCATGTCCAGATTATCTTACAGATATACTATGAAATGTGCCCCGGGAATGTATGTATAAAGATGATTATTGCAGCAGTGCTTATGAAATCAAAAGAGTGGAAACATCTTAAAAATTTGCTAATAGGCAGAATGGTTAAATTAATTCTGCTACAGCTGTGCAGCAGACATTTTAAAGTAGATTTCTATTAAGTGATAAAAGTAAGATGTAGGACAATACTTAAAAAGTGTTCTTACCAACCACAGCTTTAAAACTATGTATATGCGTGTGTATATATATGTAGTTTATATATAATAATGCTAATATATATGCATAATATGTATATATACACATAATATGTGTGTGTGTATATATATATGCGCAGTTTTGTTTCTGTGGAAGGTGACTGCAGACCTAGGGTATTGGGTGGGAGGAAGATATTTCATTGTTCATTATTGCCCATTTATTTGAATTATTATCATTTACTATGTGCAGGCATACATTTGGAATAATGATACAATCTTAGGGCCTAAGTCTCACTCTAGACATCCTACTTACAGCTGGCCCAGCTGAGGTTCTGTTGGTACATAGTTTAAGGACCCTGCTGTGATGTTTTGAGGATATTGATTTAGTTTCACCTGGTAGGTACATAGTGCTGAGACCTGCATCAGATAAATTGACACACACACATCTGGTGTCCAGAAAGGAGAGAACGCAGAGGATAGACCTTGCGGTTTCCGGCCCTCCTGGTCCAAGTCATAATTACCTCTGTGGATTTCCAGCTGTATGGGGTCACTTCGCCCTGAGGGACCTCTCTGGCACCTGTATTCACCACTGTCCTTGACACTGGCAGAGGTGATTCTGTAGCTGGGAGTCGAGGTCTGAGTGGCTGTGCCATTGAGAAACCACTGTGTGGAGCTGCTGCCAGGCAGATGGGGCACCTCACACTGTAAGGTTACGGTTTCCTCTTGGAACACGCTGACCCATGGAGGCTGCAAAGTGATCACTGCCTTTGTGGTATCTACTTGGAGGTTACAAGAAGAAAAAGAAAAAGATCAAGTGGAGTAAAGGGGAGGGCTCTGAGTGACTGGTAAGGCTTTTGTGGATAGCACAAGGGAAAAATACATATTTAGATTTACTTGAAAAATAAGCAAGTGGACACCTACAAAAGCCAGCCTTTACGAGTGTCCAATTCCTGCTGCAGAGACCTCTGTTCATGTTATGAAATCCTCGTCTGGGTGTTGGGAATTTGGGGCTGCTGAGGATTAAATTACTGATGTAGGTTTTCCTGTTGGGAGCAATGAAGCAGGGTTTTAGAACCGAGCGGAGCTGTGTTCCTTGTCCTCTGAGCTACAGTCTCTGAGAGTACAGAGCAGGGCTTCCACAGCTTGTGCGTTGGAAACAGAGGTTCAAACTCCTCTCTTTGAAGCTTTCAGTATTTGCCTGGCTCTTTCTGAGGAGAAAAAACCCACTCTGCTTTCTTGCAAATGGGACTGGTTTAGGGGATGTTGGGAAACCCAGCAGACTTCTTCAGTGTTTGTGCAATTCTGGCCCTTTCCTGCTATTATAGATATATTTAGGCATTTCGTTCAGAGGGAAGAGCTCATTCAGGGAACTTTAGAAAGAAAGCTTACAAAACATGGTTTTTATGAAAATCATGCTCTGAATATGGGAGATTTTACATAATTTATGAATCTTTCTTCTTTCTCTGCTTTCCCTATATGCTCTTCTTCAGGTTAATAGGATCCAACCTTTGGAAGTAGGAAAGTGGCATAGGAGAAGAAGCTGAGTTAGAGGTCACTCACCCACTTGCCCATCAACTGGAACTGCAAGAGATCAGAGAATAAAGATATCAGTTGGTCCAGGGAAAATGATGAGGAAGAGAGAACTGGGGACACAGAATTAATGTAGACTCTGAGGGATCAACTCAGGTCTCCTGAGTTTCTATTTCTCTCTCTCAAAATCCAGTACTAACAGAACTGAACAAGCTACAGGTGGTTATCAATGAAACTTTACTGTGGTGTTTCCAGCCTTAATGCTACCTCAGGGTCCCCCTTCCCATCCTTTTGATAAAATAAACTCTAATAAACCATGGAAGCACAGATACATGTTGTCTCCACACTCATGAGTTCTACTCAAAGTTACCACAGGAAGACAAAACTCTTGACTCCCCACAGCCACAGCCTGTACCCTTCTAACTACCCCTCTGAGTCCAACTTACCCCAAAGGAGCAGAGCTGTCAAGAACCACATGTTGTCTCCAAGGTGGTGGGAGCAGCGAAATCTGTAACATGCAAGATATTGAAGAGATTCTGCTGGGGCTCCAGAGCCAAATTAGAAAAGAGGAAGGAAATTGCCTTTTCTGACTGTTCCTTTTCTGGGAAATACATCTTGAATTCTGAAACATGCTTTCCCCATGCTCATACCTCTTAGCCCATCTCTCCCACTTTGAAGTTCTAATTTTTAGGTTATGAACTCTCAGAATCCAGGGAAAAGGCTAAAGTTGTATTGATATTCCATTCTGATTAGTTTTCCCTTCTACCGTTTCTGTTTCTTAGGGTTAGAATATGGCAAAACCTCACTCTTATCATGGGTTCAATGCCTGGCTAATGCCTCCAAACGATCCTTTGGATCCAGAAGTTTCTATATCAGCCTCTATGAGGCCATGGGAAAAGTCACACATCTACAAGATCTGCCCTCACGCAAACCAGCCTCTGCTCCTCTGGGGACACAGACAGGATCAATCTCCCATTTTGGTTAAAAAAGGAAACACACTCTCTTCCTGAAAGACGTCATAAATTTGGAGTGTTTATTTTGGCTAAATCCAAGGTGATTAAATGTTTCATGTGGATGCCATGGAGACGAAAAATAACCCATGCCCATGGATAGGAATGTCTTCAAGAAGAGAGTTTTAGAGTACCGGTGGCGAGCTCTGTGCCACCAAACTGAGGTGGCTCCTGAGACAGAGCTGTAACCCTACAAAAAGATTTTTAGGTATTGTGGTAAGAGAGAAAGAGAGCTAAACAGAAACTAGGATGAATTCAATGAGTGCAGAGAGACTGGCAATCTTACTGGCAGAGAACGAAAAATGACAAATCATGCTGTAGATTGATGTACTGGCCCCAGTTTCTCACCGCTCCCTGAATCTACACTCTCTCCACAGCCTCATGAGGGTACCTCTCTGACTCTTGACTGTGGCTCATCATGCAACTTTCATTGGCTAGCGAAATGTGAATGGAAACGACATGGTGCTCATTTCAAACTTAGCACTTAGGAAGCTTCACACATTATCTCTCATCCTCTTGTTCTCCTGTGACTGCTGACACAAGAACATTTTTTAGCTAGTCGGCCACAGTGCAAAACAGAGCTGTCCTAGACATTGTGGTTTGAGGCGGAACTGCCTCACCTGCCCTGCAACAGTGAGAACTAAACCCTCACCATTATACGCCACTGAGATTTTAAGATTGCTATATGAGCGAGAGCTGACTGACACAAATGAAAAGCAAGGAAGAAAGGCCAGGAAGAACTCAGGGTGTTCTGAAGAGATGAGAGAAGTCTCAGTTTGTCAAAATTTATATTCAAAGCCTATATTTGTAACTATTTTACTATTTTGTCTCCAAAGTTTTCCACTGTATGCATGTCCCATAATTTATTTCACCAACTTCTCTTCATGAACAGGTAGGTTATTTCTAATTTTTTGCTGTATGACCAGTAAAAAATATTGCTTACTACCATAAGTAGTCTTGTGCCTACCTTTAAACATTTGACTTGTTGTTTCCTTAGGACACATTCCTAGAATCAGTAGCACTTACTCAAAGGAAATGCGCATTTTTTCCTTCGGATAAGATGCTGTCAGATTGTCTATGATCATTATCCTCATCACTGCATAAATTTTAGAGTGCTTATTACATGCCAGAAAAATATGCTTGATACATATTTTCTTATTTAAACCTCACAGTAATCTATGAGTAGATGTTAGTATCTCCATTTTATAAATAATAAATCTAGTGAAAGAGGAGATCGGTAATTTGTCCAAGGTTGTAAAAAGTAGAAGCAGGATTCAAAATCAGACAGTTTGATTTCCCTTACATACTGACTGATGGAGTATAACAGTGCCCACCCCATGCCTTGCGATTTCTGCTTTGTAGTAAAATAGCTACTTCTTTGAAAAATAAGTGAAATCATTTCATTGATTAGGATAACATGAGGGAATTAGGATTGTTATATAAGAGGAATGTAAGATCTATAGCCAGGAAGGATAAAATACTTTCTTTCTAATAAGTATCTGTTGTTTCCAAATGTTGAGGAAATAGCCATTGATGTAGGTTTAAATTCATGTAAGAACAGCTAGAAAAATGGGGCAAACATAGTAACAAACGCAGACAGAGTAGTCTTCTAGCATTTGATAGACAATGAAAATCATGATGCTCTGTTCTCACTTATAAGTGGGAGCTGAACGATGAGAAGACACGGACACATGGTGGGGGAAAAACACACACTGCGGCCAGTCGGGTGGGGTTGGGGGAAGGAGAGTGTCAGGAAGAACAGCTAATAAATGCTGGGCTTAATACCTAGGTGACGGGTTGACCTGTGCAGCAAATCACCATGGCACACGTTTATCTATGTAACAAACCTGCACATCCTGCACATGTACCCCGGAACTTAAAATAAAAATTCGTGGAAAAAAATCATGATGCTCAGGAGAACCATTAGGAGAATTTACATCTATATATGACATTTGTATTTCCATATATTAATACTTTTTTTTTTTTTGAGGTGGAATCTCGCTCTGTCGCCCAGGCTGGAGTGCAGTGGCATGATCTTGGCTCACTGCGACCTCCACCCCCCAGGTTCAAGAGATTCTCCTGCCTCAGCCTCCCCAGTAGCTGGGACCACAGGAGCATGCCACCACGCCCAGCTAATTTTTATATTTTCAGTAGAGACGGGGTTTTACTATGTTGGCCAGGATAGTCTCAATCTCTTGACCTTGGGATCCCCCTGCCTCAGCCTCCCAAAGTGCTGGGATTACAGGCATGAGCCACTGTGCCTGGCCACTGATACTTTTATAATGCCATTATACTCATAGACTTCATTCTTTTAAAATCACTTTACAAATACGATTTTCTCAAAGGTAGATGCAAAATCTTATTTGCCAATTTTAAGAAAAATTGCTCTCTTCTCTACTACAGAAAATGATTTATGAACAATTATTTGATATATTTTTTAAAAGATAGGACGGACTGGATGCAGTGGCTCACGCCTGTAATCCCAACATTTTGGGAGGCCAAGGTGTGTGGATTGCTTGAGCCCAGGAATTTGTAACTGACCTGGGTAATATAGTGAGATCCTGTCTCTACTAAAAATAAAAAGAATATGCTGGGCATGGTAGTTCATGTAACAGCTCTCAGACAGGTGAAATGTATAACTTTTATGTAGTTGCTAATGCTTGAGGTGTTTTTCAAAGATTCACATAAAGTTTACCCGATGTTTTTCTTCAACTGCCGTTCGTTATAAAAAGTCCCCCAGTGGTTCAATTTTAAGTTTCCATTAGGAACTCATTAATTTTTTATTCTTAGTTATTCTTACTACTCAATCTTTTGTTTTCAAAAATTCTCATCTATGATTTTATAGGGACGTTTACAGTTAATTTCTGGAGATATTATAATTTATCTTTTATAAGTTGTTTCAATTTGGGATGACCTTGTCCATTTCCTCTTCCCCTGACTTCACCTTTTTGTGTTGTCATGAATATGTCTAACAAGTCCTTTGCCTATTTTCCTATGTGCCCTTGAGATTCTTTCCTAAGCTTTTAAGGGATCAACTCATTATAAACCTCAGTCTGTTTGCTTTTGCATATGCAGTTTTCATCTTTCCCCAGATAGCAAGGGCACTCCATTTTGATTTTGTTCCTGTATCACAGCAGCAAGCGGAGAAGGATGGGAAAAGGGTTAAAACATTTATGTAGCTTGTGTTCCTAAAAATAGCTATCATCTGAAATGGAAAAACTCTTCATGTGCGCTCCTTCCCCAGCTTTTAACTGCCTGATAATGTGAGTCAGGTGCAGACACTGCAGCAGTATTCTGAAAGACCCTCATTTAGTACATAAGTGTGACAGACTATAGTGGCTTGTTAGATCAAAAAGTATGAAAGCTCAGGATCTTCCCTGTCCCCTAACCCAGCACCACTTTTCCTTGACCATCTTGGTGTGTCCGAAAAGCACCTTCAGAGTCATGGTGACAAGGACGGGGGAAATTGGCTGAGATGGAGCGCTCTAGGTAGAAGAGATAGAAGGGTCAGAAAGGTACATGAGGTAAGAGGTTGGCCACAGACTCTTCCTACTTCTTTGCCCTTGTCCTGCCCCAGGGCTCTTCACTTTCTTTTAGAACTTGAAAAAGTCAACTAATATTTACACAAATGAAAAAATGTGTAATATATATGTGTATATGGTTAATGATGCAAAATAAGAAAATGAACATTTATAAACCCACAACCCAAATTAACAACTAGAATATTATTAATGACATGCCAGATTTCCAGCCAACATGGAGTAGCAGAGACTGGATTTATCCTCTCACCTGAAACAAAATTAAACTAAACAAAAGAACAAAATACATGAAACAATGTTTTTTTTGAAACTGTGGACATCAGGCAACAAAAGACAGTCATCTCTGAGAGATAGGGAAGAAAAAAGATGAACCCTGCAATTGCCTCACCTACTGCATTGAGAGGGTCTCCAGGCTGTGGTACAGGGAGGGGAACTCGGCAGATCCCAGTGGAGTCCCAGAATTGAGGAGACAGAGCTGAGTCTGGAGAGACCAAGGTGGCTAGAGAGCTCGTGGACCAAAGAAATGGAAATGAAAAAGCTGCACACAGAGAGAATTCCAGAGATCTGCTGAGGTCCCCACCAAGTATTCAGCAGAGTAGTAATCAGTGTGTTGATCTAGAAGGAAGAGGCTGAAGCACAAGATATACTTTAAAGAGTTTACTTGAGCCAAAGTGAAGACAGTTGCCCAGAACACACTTCCAAGTTAACTCAGGGAGTGCTCAGTCAGCCTTTGTTACAAGCAGGTTTTTAAAGGCAAAGATAAGAAGGAGTGGGTGGATACAAAGTTCTTTGATAGAAATTTTCATTGGCTTACAGAGATGACATTGATTAGTTATTGGCTATACATTGTTGAACTGTAGGGTATGAGTTATGGTGTCCAGCATATGGCATTTTATGACTGCTTGGCATCAGTTAGTCTGGAGCCCATATAGCAAGTGGCTTTATGAGATAATTATTTAGCTCAAGGGGGAGTGATGTGACCGCAGTTTCATTCCAATGCCTCTCTGAGCCTGATAATTTAAAGGGGCTCACATTCCTCAGATAAAAGGTTTCTTCTTCTTCTTTCTTTCTTTCTTTTTTTTTTTTATTTCACAGGTGCATGTATGTGAAGAAACTACCCCAGGAAAGAACCACTTGAAAGCATTAGCTAGAACAGTACCCTACACTCACACAGGGCTGCTGGAAATAGGGCCAGTTCCCAAAAAAGGAGAGCACAATTCACAAGACATATGATAGAGAACCCAGAAGGGACTTACCTCAGTAAAGACATGGAAAATAGAAAAAGACTAAAATCCAACTTCTAGAGATGAAAACCAGTATGCTGGATGGGATTAAGAGCACATTAGATCACAGAAAAGAAGATGAATGAATGCAAAGACAGAGCAATAAAAACAATCCAAAATGAAACAGAGGGTTAAAAAGAAAATGAGAAGAGGCATCAGTGAGGTGTGGGACAACTTCAAGTGGCCTAATACATGTGTAATTGTGAAAGGAGGGGCCAGCTGGGCTTCCTGGGTCAAATAGGGGCTCAGAAAGCTGTAAAACTCACCCATTTCCTGCATCAGAACTTACTTTGGTCCTGAATGAATAATATTAAAGATATACGCTTAAAATATTCCTAACACCAGGATTTGTGCATGTGTTTTCTTCCCCAAAAAAGCTATAAACAGCAAAAATTTTGCTGTAAGCTTCCCCGTGTCCTCTCTGCCTCTCTCCCTTCCCCCTCCCCCAAAACTAAAAGGAATATTTAATGCCCATTTTTCTATGACCAGCGAACCCTATCTATGCTCCCAATTCCAATTCCTCATAAACATACTTTATAAAGTCCTGTAAGATCCTGTTTCCTTTGCCATGCCGCTGCAAGGTCATAAAATAAATAAAACCTAAGTTACAATTCTGGTTTTCCTCAAAATCTAAGACATGTCACAAAATAATTTACTGCCTTTGTTTCTCGCTCTGGTAACATCTTCCCTCTACACGTATTTCCCACCTTAAAGAGTTTAAAAAGCAACTGCGTAATCGAACTCTGACTACCTGCTCGAAATCCCTTCCACGCTGTAAAAGTTTTGTACTGTCACTCTGCTCAATAAAGCCTACAGCTTTTCTTCTCTTGGTCCGTGTCTCCATCGCCACGGGCAGCCGCCACACCAATTCTTTGGCGTGGCTAAGGCAAAAACCTTTAGCGTTACAATTGGAGTCCTTGAAAAAAGAGGAAGGTGGATATGTCAAAAGTGTTTGAACCAGAGCAACTCCACCTTGAATAGGGGCTGGGTGAAATAAGGCTGAGACCTACCGGGCCGCATTCCCAGGAGGTTAAGGCATTCTTAGTCACAGGATGAGATAGGAGGTCAGCACAAGGAACAGGTCACAGAGACCTTGCTGATAAAAGGATATGGTAAAGAAGTTGGCCAAAACCCATTAAAACCAAGATGGTGATGAAAGTGACCTTTGATCGTCCTTACTGCTCATTTTATGGTAATTATAACTATTAGCATGTTAAAAGACACTCCCACCAGCACCATGACAGTTTACAAGTTCCATGGCAACATCAGGAAATTACACTATATGGTCTAAAAAGGGGAGGAACTGTCAGTTCCTGGAATTGCCCACCCTTTCCTGGAAAGGAATAATAATCCACCCCTTGTTTAGCATATAATCAAGAAATAACCACAAAAATAGCCAACCAGTAACCCTTGGGGCTGCTCTGCCTATGGAGTAGTCATTCTTTATTTCTTTACTTTCTTAAATAAACTTGCTTTCACTTTACTCTATGGACTCACTCCAAATTCTTCCTTGCATGAGATCCAAGAACCCTCTCATGGAGTCTGGATTGGGACCCCTTTCTGGTAACAGATAGAAAAAATATTCGAACAAAGAATGACCAAAAAATTTTCAAACTTGATGAAAACTTATAGGAGACAGGAATGTGCCAGCCTAAAATATGACTTTTTGGCATAAGGATTATTTTGAGCTGATTATTTTGAGAAACAGTAGACATAGGAGAATTCTAAAAACACAGAAGTTACCTTTCTGTAAGAGAAATTTACGTTTTTAAAAGAAATCTCCATTTGTTAGGCTATCTCCCTCTCTGTGCTGGGAAAAGAAGGAGGACTAAATCACAAAAGGCTCTTATCCAAGGAGAAGCACCAATTTAAATCTGCATAATAAACCTTACTCTTGTTTGATTTTCCTGAACACTTTCCCATAGCTTGCTTTCCCAACACCCTTCTTTCTTTCTTTTAGTTGAAGATGCTACATAAGCCAAAATTCTAGGCCACCTCTTTGGGAGTTTTTCCCTGGTTATCTGTTTTTCTCTTGTTGATCTGTCTTTTGTTATAGAAGTCCCAGCTGAGAACTCAGAAGGGTAGAAGAAAAATTATTTTTTCTCCCCTACATCATAAATTTATAAATCCAAGATTCTCAATGAACCCCAAGCACAAAAACAAATAAAAACACCCCCCAAACAACAAAAATCATGAAGAAAACAGCATAAGGATTTAATAATCAAATTACTGAAAATTAATGATGAAGAGAAAATCTCAAAAGTGATCAGAGATGAAAAGACATGCTACACACAGAGGAACAAAGGAAACAGATTTCTTGTTGGAAATAATGCAAGTAAGAAGACAATGTAGCAACAACATCTTTAAAAGGTACTGAAAGGAAAAGAAGGTGTTGGGCCGGGCGCGGTGGCTCAAGCCTGTAATCCCAGCACTTTGGGAGGCCGAGACGGGCGGATCACGAGGTCAGGAGATCGAGACCATCCTGGCTAACACGGTGAAACCCTGTCTCTACTAAAAAAATACAAAAAACTAGCTGGGCGAGGTGGCGGCGCCTGTAGTCCCAGCTACTCGGGAGGCTGAGGCAGGAGAATGGCGTAACCTGGGCGACGGAGCTTGCAGTGAGCTGAGATCCGGCCACTGCACTCCAGCCTGGGTGACAGAGCCAGACTCCGTCTCAAAAAAAAAAAAAAAAAAAGAAAAAGAAAAAGAAGGTCTTATAAATGTATAAATTTTTAATTTTATAAGATGATGCCATGTTAATTTCTATATGGCTATACTACTTTGCCCTGCCATTAATAGGATATAAGGATTTCTATGTCACTAAATCCCTTGTCGACACTTAGTATTTGTCAACAAAAAAGTCAAACTCTGTAAAATATTTGAAGAGATTTATCTTGAGCCAAATATGAGTGACCAATGGCCTGTGACACAGCCCTCAGGAGATCCTGAGTACATGTACTCAAGGTGGTCAGGATGCAGCTTGGTTTTATACATTTTACAGAGACATAAGGCATCAGTCAATACATGTAAAATGTACATTGGTTTAGTTTGGAAAGGCAGGACAACTGGAAGTAGCAGGCAGGGGTGGGGTGGCTTCCAAGTCATAGGCAGATTCAAAGATTTTCTGATTGGCAATTGGTTATTATCAATAGAAAGGAATGGCTGGCTTGTGATAAGGGGTTGTGGAGATCAAGGTTTTATCATTCAGATGAAGCCTCCAGGTATCCAGGCAGCAGACTTCAGAGAGAACAGATTGTAAATTTTTTAAATCAGATTTAAAAAATCTGTTCTATCAGTAATTCCAAAAGGGAGGAGGGTATGATGAGGCATGTTCAGCTCCCTCTTCCCATCATGGCCTGAACTAGCTTTTCAGGTTAACTTTGGAATGCCATTGGCCAAGAGGAGGGGTCCATTCAGATGCTTGGGGGAACTTAAAATTTTATTTTTGGTTTATATGTTGTAAGAAGACGTCTTAGTCCCCATCTCCATTTTTCTAGTTATAAAATAGTACTCTCTGGTAGTCTTAATTTAGATTTCCCTGATTACTAATGAGGTTGAGTCCTTTTTCATATGTTACCATTTATGTAGTTTCTTCCATGAAATATCTGTGGCTTTTATTTTGTTCATTGTGTGCACTTTTGTCTATTTCTTATTGGTTTATAAATGTTTAAAAATTTAGCCTGATACAAACCCTCATGGCTTACTTCTGTTGAAATTATTTTTTTCCTGATTGGCAGCTCATCTCTTGCCTTTCTTTGTGTTGTCTTTTCATGTACAAAAGTTCTTAATTTTGATGTGGTTTACTTTGTCAGTATTTTATTTTACTATTAATATTTTTGTCTTGCTTATGAAATCTTTGCCGATTCCAAAGTATTTTCTTCTAGAAGTATTAAAGTTTTGCCTTTTACATTTAAGCCTTAAATCCATGTCTGCAGGTGATGTGAGGCAAGTATCTAATTTCTTTTTTTTCCCCATATGTATAACCAGTTGTCTCAGTACCACTTAAAAAACCTAATCATCCTCTTTTTGATATGAACTGACAATTCTGTCACAAAGTTTCATATATATGTGTTTCTCTTTCTAGAGCTTAGGCTATTTCACCAGCAATTTGCTTATCTTTGTCTCAGTACCACATTGTCTTAATACTATAGCTTTATAATACATCCTTATATATGGTAGTGCACATCTCCTTATTCATCTCAGGATTTTCATAGTTATTCTTGGATTTTTGCTCATTAATGTACACATTGAATCCAGTTGTCAGATTTCTTAGTATTTGTTGGGATTTAGATCAGATTTACATTGAATATGTTTATTTTTGACATAATGGAAATGCAGCTGACTTAGGGAGCATTGATTTTTATATCCAGATACTTTACTTAAGTAGCTATTTAGTAAGATAGCTATTTGCATGAAAATCTTACACTTTGGGGGATCAGGAGGAGCATGTGCAGTGGTTCTATTCCTTGAAAAAAATTTTTTTTGAGATAGGGTCTTGCTTTGTCTCTCAGGCTGGAGTGCAGTGGCATGATCATGGCTCACTGCAGCCTTGACCTCCCATGCTCAAGTGATTGTCCCACCTTAGCCTCCTGAGTGGCTGGAGCTACATGCATGCAAGACCACGCTCGGGTAATTTTTATATTTTTTGTAGAGTCAAGGTCTTCTTATATTGCCCAGGCTGACATTGAACCCGTGGGCTCAAATGATCCTCTTGCCTTGGCCTCCCAAAGTGCTGGGATTACTAGTATGAGCCACCAAGCCTGGCCTGAAAGGTTTTGCACAATGATTTTGTTTCTTAGGGTTTTATCCGGTCTGTAAGGGTAAGACTGATCCTTACTCATAGTCTTGTTCTTTGTCACCACAACTTAGTTTCTCTTCCTCCAGTCACCTCTAGGCTGATTCTTAGCAGGAAGTGAAAACAAGACTTATTGGAAAGACAGAGTAACAAAGAGAAAGAGAGAAACAGAGAGAGAATGTGTGTGTGTGTGTGTGTTTTCCATCCATCTCAACAAGCCTGGAACACTCCAACATTTCAACATTTTATTTAGATGATAACATCTTACCGTTGTCTCAATTTTGTACATCAGATAAAGCTACAAGAGGTCAAGTTACTTCCTCAGGGTCAAAAAATTAGTAAATGGTACAGTGAGACACAAACTAGCTCCATGTCTAGTTCTGTGCAGTGGTGATATAAGAATTATAAGGTTTAACAGAAACAGAATTATTGCTAATTGTCGCTGAGTATGCTTCCCTCTACACTGTAACCCAGCAATCTTCTCTCAGGCAATTAGCAGCTTTATCATGTGAAAGAGGAAGAGGCTAAAATTCAGTCAAAATCAGGTCCTCTTTGCAGAAAAGTAGTCCTGTGCAGTAGGGATGTAGAAAGAGAGTCAAGAAATAAAGCACTGTTGACTGGGCGCAGTGGTTCACGCCTGCAATCCCAGCACTTTGGGAGGCCAAGGCGGGTGGATCAGGAGGTCAGAAGTTCAAGACCAGCCAATATGGAGAAACCCCGTCTCTACTAAAAAAAAATACAAAAATTAGCCAGGCGTGGTGGTGTGTGCCTGTAGTCCTAGCTACTCGGTAGGCTGAGGCAGGAGAATTGCTTGAACCCGGGAGGCAGCGGTTGCAGTGAGCTGAGATTGTGCCACTGCACTCTAGCCTGGGCAACAGAGCGAGACTCTGTCTCACATATGCACGAAAAGAAATAAAGCATTGCTGGGCCTGGTGGTTCATGCCTATGATCCCAGCTACTTCGGAGGCTGAGGCAGGAGGACCACTTGTGCCCAGGAGTTTGAGGCTATAGTGAGCCATGATTGCACCACTGCATTCCAGCCTGGGTGACAGAGTGAGACTCTGTCTCTAAATAAATAAGTAAATAAATAAATAAAAATAAAGCATTATATCCTCACAGTGGCTTAGCATTTGGTAGGAGTACAGATGTTGTACATCTTCTGACTTTTCAGAGGGTGAGTACAGGCTTCTTGTAGTCAAAAGGGACAAGGGGAGACCATTCTCCTTACAACTATAATTTACAATACTAGGGTAGAACTCAATTAAGACCCTGTTCAAGATACTGTTAGCATTCCAGACTGGATCCTCTGGCCTCCCTTCTTCTCACCTGACTCTATGAAGATGTTGTAATATAGGGTTAAGGCACAGTTTGTGTCAAGGTTTTCTTTTGAACATTATCCTAGAAAAAAGGGGGATAGCGATGTTTGTGCCCACTGCTGAGTCACAGAGGCTTGAATCGAATCCCTTGGCAACAGCCTAAGTAAACGATGGCAAATGCTACCCCAGGAAGGATTGAGGTGCTTTCTAAGTTACAACTAGATTCTTGCCCATTCTACTACTCCTAGATCCAAGTCTTGGCTCTTTCACTTTAGAGACATCCTGTTTCCTACATGGCAGTCTTCAGTGCTGTCTCTGCAGTTTCGGGAACTATGACCTTTGATGCTGCTGGGGCTCAGCAAACAATATCCCAAAATGTGGCACTTTGACATGCTGAACTAAAGAAGCAGCCTCAAAGTATCTCTCTCTGACCTCTCCCCACCCTTACCCACACCTCACCCCATCCTCTTACTTTCCTGAAGCACCAGCAGGGACTCTCTATGGAACTTCCTTAACTGACTAAGAAAGATTCTTTCCAAAAGAATTGCTGGGCACGGTGGCTAATGCCTGTAATCCTAGCACTTTGGGAGGCTGAGGCAGGAGGATTACTTGAGACCAGGAGTTCGAGACCAGGCTGGCCAACATGGTGAAATCCCATCTCTATTAGAAATACAAAAAATTAGCTGATTGTGGTGGCATGCATCTGTACTCCCAGCTACTCAGGAGGCTGAGGCAGGAGAATTGCTTAAACATGGGAGGTGGAGGTTGCAGTGAGCTGAGATTATGCCACTGCACTCCAGCCTGGGTGACAGAGCAAGACTCCATCTCAAAAAATAAAATAAAATAAAATAAAAATGAAATGAAATGAAATGAAATAAAATAAAATAAAAATGCAATTGTCTTAAAACTCTCTCCCTGGGAATCTCATCAAATAACTACAAAAGATTAACTACAAAAGAAGAAACTAGGAATCCTTACCTTGCCCTGACAGACTTTTCATGTATTACTCTGAGTGCAGCTCAGAGAGAGTATCCGAGAGGCTTTATCTGCATAATAAAACAACCTTTGTTCACAGTAAAGTTCTGTCCTTCACCTTCCAGCCACTGACCCCAGAGCTCAGAGGAACTTTGTCCCAGACCACTATTCTTTGGGTTCATTCATTCCCCCTGAAAACTATTTACTGCTACACCTTTCATCTCCCCTTTCTCTGTGAGGAAGGGTATATAACCATTTAGACCTTGTTGGGTTGTTGGGTAATCATCCTCCTTTAATTCCCCTGAGCTATACATGTTAAATACATTTTGTATGGCTTTTTCTCCTATTAATTTGTCTATAGTCCATTTTCAAAACACTTTCAGAGGGTAGAAGGGAAAGCTTTTTCTTGGTCCCTACAATGACAAATTAAACAGATGAGACTAGAAGTCTGGGAGTGCAAGGACTTCCTGGGATCATATCATTGTTTTCCCTGCTTTGATTAGGAATACTGTCTTACTAGTGCAGATGGATGGCAGTTGGTTCAGTTCAGAAAACTCACATACGGAAAGGCAATTTCCTGTGTGTCAGATTTGTGGGACCTTCACTTCCCCAAACCAGGGAGTTTAAGGGTGATTTCTCTTTCATTCACATATATAAGTCATACTGTCTAAAACATCTCCTTTCTCATTTTAGTGATTTCCAAGCTATCTCTTTAGTCAAATGGACTTATTTCTGTTAAATTACAAATAATTGCTGCTAGGATGAATCCTGACTGAAAGAGTAATCAGTAATTCTCTTCCTGTCCATCCTCCATCAGATTTAGATAAAAATTCAATGATGATTTTAAATCTCTGTGGGTTGGTTAGGAAAAGTGGGAGAAGATGACAGAGAGATGATGGAAAGGGAATTTAGGTAATGTTGCTGTATTTACTCATGTGTTTCCTTATTCCCTTAGTCAACTCAGTTTCATAAATTACTTCAGGATCTTGTTCAGGAAGACCTTTTGATTTGTTTTCAGCCTACTCTAATTACTCCTTGTCTATGTTACTGTTCCTATTTGTACAGGGCTCAGACTACTTTATCACGTGTTCCTGCTTTTTCATTTCTTTCTTTGTTTTTTTTTTTTTTTTTTTTTTGAGATAGAGTCTCACTCTGTCACCCAGGCTGGAGTGCAGTGGTGTGATCTCAGTTCACGGCAACCTCCACCTCCCAGGTTCAGGGGATCCTCTTCCTCAGCCTCCCAACAAGCTGTGATTACAGGCCTGCACCACCACACTGGGCTAATTTTCATATTTTTAATAGAGATGGGGTTTCATCACATTGACCAGGCTAGTCTCAAACTCCTGACCTCAAGTGATCCGTCTGCCTTGGCCTCTCAAAGTTCTGGATTACGGGTATGAGCCATCAAACCTGGCCCATGTGTTCTTTTTTATAGTCTATTCATTATATACATGATATATTTACTTCCCCAATTGTGGTGTAAGCATTTTTAGAGGATGTTTACACCACAATTGGAGAAGTAAATATATCACATTCCTATTCTATTTGTATATTGCCTTACAAAGACATTCAGATAATACATGCTTGATAATGAATACATAACCATATAACTGATTAGCATCTTCTCTTCCCTCAGTCTTTGTGTATCCTGAAGACAGCTTATATGCAAAATTAGAAGTATGGAAGTTACTAGAGTCTTTCCTGGCAGTTTCTGGATCTGTGTGTCTTGTACACAAACATTTGCTTAATGACTTTAATTTATGTTTGAAAATCTTACAACTAAGTGAAAATATGTGAAGTGAAGAAAAAGTTTTTGTTATTCTAAAGAGAAAAATTAACCCAAGATACCCAATAGATAGAAAACATATAGATTAAACAAACTAAATTTATGTAAATGATAAATAAAAATAAATACAGTTTTCACATATGAATTTTTACTGTATTCATCAAAGGAGGAAGAGAAGACTTGGTTGTAGGTGATGGTCGATGGAAGAGGACTGGGAAGGGATTATTCTTTCAGAGTCAGTGAAGATTCAGTGCCAGACCAGCATTCAATATCAAATTTTATGTGATTAATAATTTCCTTTACCTTAAGGCTTTGACCAAATAAAAGTTAAACACCAACAGGCTTTATAGAACATTGAAATGGTGAACATGTACAGCAGACTGAACAGTCAATAGAAGATGCAACCCTCTCATTCACTTTGCTTGGCATGTATATGAAAAACAGTGTTTTGGGTTCATCTTAGTATGTCATTGATTTGTTTTTGCTGTGTCCTCACCCAAATCTCATCTTGAATTATAGCTTCCATAATCCCCACGTGTCATGGGGAGGGACCCAGTGGGAGGCAGTTGAATCATGGGGCCAGTTACCTTCATGCTGTTCTCATGACAGTGAGTTCTCACAAGATCTGATGGTATTATAAGGGACTTTCCCCCTACTTCGCTCTGTACTTCTTCTTGCTGCTGCCATGTGAAGAAGAATGTGTTTGCTTCCCATTCCACCATGACTGTAAGTTTCCTGGGGCATCCCCACCTATGCAGAACTGTGAGTCAATTGAACCTTTTTCCTTTATAAATTACCCAGTCTCAGGTATGTCTTTATTAGCAGTGTGAGAATGGACTAATACAGTAAATTGGCACTGGGTAGTGGGGCACTGCTGTAAACATATCTGAAAATGTAGAAGCAACTTTGGAACTGGGTAACAGGCAGAGGTTGAAAGAGTTTGGAGGGCTCAGAAGAAGACAGGAGGATGTGGGAACGTTTGGAACTTCCTAGAGACTTGTTGAATGGCTTTGACCAAAATGCTGATAGTGATATGGACAATAAAGTCCAGGCTGAGGTGGTCTCAGATGGAAATGGTAATTAGTTGGGAACTGGAGGAAAGGTCTCTTGTTATGCTTTAGCAAAGAGACTGGCAGCATTTTACCCCTGCTCTAGAGATCTGTGGAATTCTGAACTTGAGAGAGATGATTTAGGGTATCCGGTAGAAGACATTTCTAAGCAGCAAAGCATTCAAGAGGTGACAGAGCATAAAAGTTTGGAAAATTTGCAGCCTATGTGGTAGAAAAGAAAAACCCATTTTCTGGGGAGACATTCAAGCCGGCTGCAGAAATTTGCATAAGTAATGAGGAACCAAATGTTAATCGCCAAGACAATGGGAAAAAGGTCTTCAGGGCATGTCAGAGACTTCCCTGCTGTGTGCAGCCTAGGAACTTGGTGCCCTGTGTCCCAGCCACTCCAACCATGGCTACAAGGGACCAAGGTACAGCTTGAGTCATGACTTCAGAAGGTGCAAGACCCAAGCCTTGGCAGCTTTCACATGGTGTTGGTCCTGCAGGTGTGCAGAGGACAAGAACTGAGGTTTGGGAACCTCCACCTAGATTTCAGAGGATGTGCGGAAATGCCTGGATGTCCAGGCAGAGGTGTGCTGCAAGGACAGAGCCCTCATGAAGAACCTCTGCTAGGGCAGTGCAGAAGGGATATGTGAGGTTGGAGCCCCCACACAGAGTCCCCACTGGGATACTTCCTAGTAAAACTATGAGAAGAGGGCCACCATCCTCTAGACCCCAAGATAGTAGAACCACTGACAGCTTGCACCATGCACCTGGAAAAGACTCAGACACTCATTGCCAGCTGTGAAAGCTGCCAGGAAGGGGCTGTACCTTGCAAAGTCACAGGGGCGGAGCTGCCCAACATCGTGGGAGCCCACCTTTTGCATCAGTGTGATCTGGATTTGAGACATGGAGTCAAGAGATATTATTTTGGAGCTTAAAGATTTAATTACTGCCCTATTGCGTTTCATACTTGCCTGGGGCCTGTAACTCCTTTGTTTTTGCCAATTTCTCCCATTTACAATGGCTTTATTTACCCAATGCCTGTACCCTCATTGTATCTAGGAAGTAACTAACTTGGGATTTTACAAGCTCATAGACAGAAGGGACTCACCTTTGGATGAGATTTTGGACTTGGACTTTTGAGTTAATGATGGAATGAGTTAAAATTTGGGGGGACTGTTGGGAAGGTATGACTGTGTTTTGAAATGTGAGGACATGAGATTTGGGAGGGGCTGGGGCAGAATGATATGGTTTTGCTGTATCCCCACCCAAATCATGCTTTGAATTGTAGTTCCCATAAACCCCACATAATGGGAGGGACCCAGTGGGAGGTAATTGAATCTTGGGGGTGGTTCCCCCATGCTGTTCTCGTGATAGTGAGTTCTCATGAGATCTGATGGTTTTATAAGGGGCTTTTCCCCGCTTTCGCTCTGTACTTCTCCTTGCTGCTGCCATGTGAAGAGGGATGTGTTTGCATCTCCTTCTGTCATGATTGTAAGTTTCCTGAGGGCTCCCCAGCCATGCTGAACTGTGAGTTAATTAAGTCTCTTTTCTTTATAAATTACTTAGTCTCAGATATGTCTTTATTAGCAGTGTGAGAACAGACTAATGCAGTCATGCAATTCAAAGTTGTTTCACACAATATTCTCTGACTACATATGGTCATGTCAGGTAAATTGGTGAGTAGTACTGTGTGTCATTCAGGGTCTAAAAGGAAAATGGGCTGGGCATGGTGGCTCATGCCTATAATCTCAACACTTTGAGATGCCAAAATGGGAGGATCACTTGAATCTAGTAATTTAAGATTAGCCTGAGAAAAACAGTGAGACACTGTGTCTAAAAAAAATAAAAATCAGCTGGGCATGGTGGCACACTTACTTGAGCCCAGGAGTTTAAGGCTTCAGTGAGCTATGATTGCACCACTGCACTCGAGTCTGGGTGACAGAACAAGACCCTGTCTCAAAAAAATTAAAATAAATAAATAAAATAAAATAAAATTAACAGTATACCAGAGGGAATTTAATACAAGGAATGAAACAGGTATTGGAGGTCTAAGAAGCCAAAATGGGGAACTGATGTGACACAGAGATAGTAAGTGTAGAAAGCAAAGCAGTGATCAACCCTAGGGTTGTAGAAACAAAGGTAAAAGTGTTGGGATGTTAGAACTCAGTAAGTTGGATGAAGGGTCACACATAACTGGGAGACTGGCTTCTGAGAAGGAGGTTGCTGGTGCCCCCAGAACTCAGAGGAAGTACCTAGTGTAGTGGGGACTCAGACCTCTGAATAAGAGGTATCCACTGGGTGATTGATGCTCATGCCTTTGAGAGGGGGCCACGAGACTGGCTCTGAGACTGTAAGAAAAAAAAAGAAATGAAACTGGAAACAACAACCACTTTCAGAGTAAAAAATTATGGCTGGGATGATGCTAATAGAAACAAGAAACAAAATAGGAAGCAGCAAGACCTATATCCCTCCTCCAGCCTTTCAGTCTCCTTTTAACACCCCTTATTGACAGAAACCAATAAATCCAGCAAGCCAAAAAAGATGTGGTTTGCAGAGTCCTCACCTTAGCATCAAAAAGCAGATTACAGAGGGTGGGCCCATCTTTGGCCACTTCCCTACACACTCATTCATACACATCCTTCTATATAATGTCTGCTTGAAACTATGACATCAAAATATAATTTCTTATAGCATGTTTATTTATTTTGGGATGACAAATCATTACAATAAAAAAAGGAGTTGTCCAAAAAGTGACATAACTTTTTAATAGCCCTTATGGCAAAAAGTCATTAATTGAACAGTCATTACGTGAGGTTATCAGGAACTAAAAATCGACACTCATTATGGTCATAATGTAAAGAAACTTCACAGGAAATCATATCTATCCACCATTCATGAATAGAGGAAGTCTGAGACCTAACAACAGGAACTGGTCCAAAGGGGTAATCTGGAGCTGTATCTTTTTAAAGACGAAACACCTTCTCCAGGCTTAACAGAGCTTGAAGTGTGAGAACCAGGAAAAGAGGAGTCAATCTCTGGGACCTTAGCTAATATCTACTTTCATGGACACCCCTACAGTCTAACTTTCATTCATTCATTTAACTATTATATATTGAGTACATAAAATATTCTAGGCACTAGAGATACAGTGGTGAATGAGACTTAATTCGTGCTCTGATGGAACTGACTCTTTCTTTTTCCTTGCCCAGGTTGGAGTGCAGTGGTGCGATCTTGGCTTATTGCAACCTCTGCATCCCGGGTTCAAGTGATTATTGTGTCTCAGTCTCCTCCGTAGCTGGGATCACAGGTATGCATTACCATGCCCAGCTGATTTTTTTATTTCTAGTAGGGATGGGGTTTCACCATGTTGGCCAGGCTGGTCTCAAACTCCTGGCCTCAAGTGATCCATTCACCTGGGCCTTCCAAAGTGCTGGGATTATAGGCATGAGCTACTGTGCCCAGACAGTATTAACTCTTTAGTGGGTGATTACAACAATTAACAGGTAAAAAGTAAATATATAAAGCTTAAATAAAGATATCAAGAAGTAGTAGGCACTACAAAAGAAAATAAACAGAAAAATGAACAGAGAATAGAAATTTAAACTAACCAGTGATAAGGGAGATGCAAGTCAAGACAATTAAACGTCTTTTTCACTTCCCAAATTGGGAAAAGTATAAATTATTGATAATAGCACCTTGTAAAGAATGAAATAAAATGGATATTTTCATACATTGTCAATAGGAGTAAACTGGCAAAGCATTTCAGGGGGATATTGCTTAGTAGTATAGAAACAAATTTGAATTTTGCACATTAGGTTAATATATTAAGTTGAATCATATGAAATTGCCAATATTTGACAAATTTTGGCCTAAAAAATGAACTTGAAAATAGATCAAATGAAATTATCCACACTGAAACCCTAAAAGAAAAAAGAGTAAAATGTTTTCAAAATTTCAAGAACAGGGAAGAGGGAACTGAACTAAACCACAGTTTATTTTTCTTTCTGGTAGCTCCGAAATGAAAGCGGCTGTCTGTTATCTACTGGTTAGATAAAGTAAGAATTTCCCTTCTACATAGGCGTTGAGGGGCTGGGTCAGATAATTTCAGTTGCTCCTTTTATCTGGTTTTCTATCTCCTGAGAGAGCATCCTTCCTTTTCTGATTCTCAATCCATGTACATAACTAATCTGAGGGATCTTTACAAGCTTGTAAGTCATAGACTTGACTGTTTCTTTTCAATGTTCAAGTATTTTATTTTGTGTGATGTCTCTGGAGTTTTGTTTTGTTTTTTTTGAGACGGAGTCTCGCTGTGTCGCCCAGGCTGGAGTGCAGTGGCGCGATCTCGGCTCACTGCTAGCTCCGCCTCCCGGGTTCACGCCATTCTCCTGCCTCAGCCTCCGAGTAGCTGGGACTACAAGCGCCCGCCACCTCGCCCGGCTAGTTTTTTGTATTTTTAGTAGAGATGGGGTTTCACCATGTTAGCCAGGATGGTCTCGATTTCCTGACCTCGTGATCCACCCGCCTCGGCCTCCCAAAGTGCTGGGATTACAGGCGTGAGCCACCGCGGCCGGCCAGATGTCTCTGGAGTTTACTTGCCACCTAAAAATGGAGAATGTGGTCCCAAGCCATCATTTCTGGATATCATTTGAAGCAGGAAATGTGACAACCATTCAAATAGGAAACAATGACAATGACCATTCCCAGAGTCAACATTAGATAATGCATGGACCTGTTGCATGGGCTTTGTGACGGTCAGGGGTGACAGAAATCAGGCTTCTTGGGTCCCCTCAGTTTAAGATGTCATTCCAGTTGGAAAGGATCCCCAAATCATTACACTGTAGAGTCACAACCACAAAGGCATCTCTCGGATAAAAAGTGGTGGAGAATTTCTCTACACTTCCGTAAAGTCCTGAGTAAGTCTCATCCTGTCCTTTTGAGTTTGAGTCACTTTGGCAGCAGAGTCACTTTCCTGTGCTCACTCAGATTCTTTTATTTAAATCCATATTCCTTTCACTTGAAGGTTCTTGATGGAAACGGAAGCCCTTTGTTTATTAATTCCATATGACCTGTTCTTTCATGGGTAGTTAAACATTTCAAGGACACTGAAAACTACCAGAATACCAAAGAGTGTGCTGTCAGTTGTAGAGGAAAGTAGGCTATACCATCTGATTCAGATAGTTAAAGTTGGCATTGACAGTTCTACGGTAACATTCTTGATTTCCATTTGTGAAAATGTTAGCCCAATTTCTGGCCAATATACACAAATGCATTTCTGTATTACACTATGAAGAAAAATAATAAATGTTTAATGTTATATGATGCGGCTTGATTCTCTTTTACAAAGTAAAATCTGAGCATGTATGAGATTACCGGCTGGGGGTTGTTAGATTTTGAGACTGGAGTTTTTGATCTTGTGGCCTAGAACCAATTGGTCACTGGATGACTTAAGATGGAAAAGAAAAATTCTGCATTGCTAATAAAATATGTATTTGTAGTGATCTGACAGTTTCACAGTGGGGGGACTGATTTGTGCTCCAGCTCATGGCCTCATCAACTTAGTTTCAGTCGGAGCCATAGCAGTAAAATATGACTTTATATTTTTTTAAGCATTTAGTATATTTTAAAAGTTGATCGGCCAGGCGCGGTGGCTCACGCCTATAATCTCAGCACTTTGGGAGGCCGAGGCGGGCGGATCACGAGGTCAGGAGATCAAGATCATCCTGGCTAACACAGTGAAACCCCATCTCTACCAAAAATACAAAAAAATTATCCGGGCGTGGTGGCGGGCGCCTGTAGTCCCAGCTACTCGGGAGGCTGAGGCAGGAGAATGGCGTGAACCCGGGAGGAAGAGCTTGCAGTGAGCCGAGATTGTGCCACTGCGCTCCAGCCTGGGTGACAGAGCGAGACTCCATCTCACAAAAAAAAAAAAAAAAAAAAAAAAAAAGTTGATGATACATTTCTGGTAACAGTAACTAACCTATTTAGATAAAATATAGAAAACAAATATTCTTAAAAGCATCAAGATGATGATTAACACTGAAGAATTACGAGGCCTGAAGTAAAGGAAAAACTGGAACCCAGAGCCATAAGCAAGCAGATAAATCATTTTTTAGCTAAGGGCATTTCTTGACCTGCATATTAGGTTTTGACAGCCTTCTGTGACTAATGGGACTGACCAGAGTCTTCCCAAGTTGGGGAGTTTACCAGGAGAATAATCCTACAGTAAGGTAGGACCTTAAATTTCTATAATCTTGCGATGAAAATGAGCTATAAAAGAAACATCCCTTATGTTATGTAGTTTAAGTTCAGAGCATCTTTCACATCTTTTACTTGGTTAAAGGTGGTTCTGGGCTGGAAGTGCCCCCAGGTGCTGGGCAAGAAAGCTTTCGTTGTAGATCTCAAATTATTCCAAAAATATTTTTCCAAATACAAGATATGGCACATACGCAAAAATAATAATGAACACAAGGAAACTAAACCAGGTGTGAAAACCAGCAGACACATCACGCAGTTGAAATCAAGCCCCCAAATATTAGATATATTAGAAAGACTGCAAAACAATGATGCCTGCATTATTCATGAAACAAAAATTTGGAAGAATTCTGCCCACTGGGATGTTTTCTTAGCTTCAACTTAACATTCAGGCTCACAAGAATCTCAGAGGCCATACTTGGCACCAGTCTAATCAGAAAGACATAGGATAAGAACTATAGCTTGCTAGCAGGACTGCATCAGGCATGATATTTCTATAGGAGCAGTCCCTGCAGCAGCAGTCCACACAGGAACTAGGAGATAGTCTCTTGGCTCTCCACCCCTCACTCTCTACTTGGGGACAGCCAAGGTGCATGTGGCACCATCCTGGAGCCATTATCTCTTGTAAGAATTTAAAGGAGCAGTTTCCAATGCCCATGCCAGGTGTATGCAAGTTATAGGAGTCACTGCATTCAGAGAAGCTCGAAGCCTGGCTTCTTCCAGATACTTAGTTTTCCCAGTCCAAGCGTAGTCCATCATTTAGGAGTCTTTTTTATGATACGCAGTGTTTGCTTAGTAAAATAGTTGACATTTTGTCATTAGAAGGCTCTAGGTGGTCAGAGCTAGAAAGTTAATTAAAGGTCAAATTATCATGCAGAAGTAGAAAAGGGTTTTGTTAACAATTTACACACCAATTGGAAACAACAAAAAAAATGACAGAATAGATTTAGAGAGAGGCAAATGAAATTCAGAAAAAAAAAATTAAGAGCTCAATGGAAGAGTTTAACAGGAGAGCAGTCACAGGTGAAAAGAGAACTAGTAAAGTGGGAGATGGGGAAGAAGAAAAAAATTCAGAATATATAACAAGGAGAAAAAATAATATTTAATACACAAACACAAAAATATAACAAATAGAGTGAGAAAGTATTTTATTTTTAGTTAGAGGCTCAAAAGTAGAAGAGAGAGAAAATAGAGGCAATAACTAAATAGATAATATTTGAGAGTTTTCCAGACAAAATGAAACTCAAAAGTCAACAGATTCTTTTTTTTTTTTTTTTTTTTGAGGCGGAGTCTCCCTCTGTCGCCCAGGCTGGAGTGCAGTGGCCAGATCTCAGCTCACTGCAAGCTCCGCCTCCCGGGTTTACGCCATTCTCCTGCCTCAGCCTCTCGAGTAGCTGGGACTCCAGGCGCCCACCACCTCGCCAGGCTAGTTTTTTGTATTTTTTAGTAGAGAAGGGGTTTCACTGTGTTAGCCAGGATGGTCTCGATCTCCTGACCTTGTGATCCGCCCGTCTCGGCCTCCCAAAGTGCTGGAATTACAGGCTTGAGCCACCGCGCCCGGCAAGTCAACAGATTCTAAAAGGCCTAACGATCAAACAAGATAAATAAAGGGAACTCCATACCTAAAGACAGAATGGTAAAACTGCAGACAATAAAAAAAACAAGGCAAAAATAGTAAAGACAAAAAACAGGAAAGAAAGGAAGATTACGTTCAAATAAGCAGCAGCTAGACAATTGGCTGCCTTCTGAAAAGCAATAATCAAATGCAAATATCTTCAATATGCTGAAAGAAAATAACTGCCTCCTGAATTACATACTTAGTAAAAATAATCTCCAATAATTAAAGCTAAACAAAGACATGTTCAAAGAAAAATAGCTGAAACAGTTTTTCACAAGCAGACCAACACAAAAGGAAATTCTAAATGACGTTTCTCAGGTAGAAGGATCATGATTACATATGGAAATTCAGAGACATGGCAGAAATAAAGAGCAAGATAGCAGCACATATGTTGCAAATCTAAATTAACATTAACTACATAAAATATGTCTAGTCTTCTGGGGTTTAAAAATATTAATACTTAGACCTAATAAATGAGAACAGCATATATACAGAGTGAGATTAAATGGAATAAAAGTATTCCAACATCCATATATTGTCCAGGATGAGGATAAGGGTACCAACTATTATTATGTTTAATAAATTAAGGATTAGCTGGACATGGTGGCTCACACCTGTAATCCCAGCACTTTGGGAGGCCGAGGTGGGTGGGTCATGAGGTCAAGAGATGGAGACCATCTTGGCCAACACGGAGAAACCCCATCTCTACTAAAAAAATACAAAAATTAGCTGTGCCTGTAGTCCCAGCTACTCTGGAGGCTGAGGCAGGAGAATCGCTTGAACCCAAGAGGCAGAGGTTGCCGTGAGCCAAGATGGAGGTACTGCACTCCAACCTGGAGACAGAGTAAAGCTCTGTCTAAAAAAAAAAAAAAAAAAAAAAAATTAAGGATTAAGATTGTAATTTTTAAAGTAACTGCAAAAGAATAGAAGCAACTTAACTTAAATACAATTAAAAACATATAAGGAAAAAAGTGAAGCAAAGCATATAAAAAAGTAAAAAGATATACTGTTATAATAGTTAAAAAAAACCAATCCAAAACAGACAAGAAAAGAAATAGAAACAGAATAAGGAGAATAAATAGAAAAAAAATAAAGATGATAGATTTAAAATTAATATATATCAACAATTACATTAAATGTAAGTGGACCAAATTATCCAGTAAAAAAATCCTGAAATATTGCTAGACTGGATTTTAAAATTAACTATACACTGTATTTAGGAGTTGTATCTAAACCAGAAAGTGAGAGAAACATTGGAAATGAAAGGCGAGAAAAGGAACTTAATTGAAAACATTAACAAAAAGGTGGCTACATTAATAGACTCTAAGGCAAAAAAACATAACATCAGAATATACCTCTTAGAGAATATAGCCATTCCTTTCTAAATACTTTTTGTGCTCACTGGTTATCATAGGTAACAATATGTTAATCTCTCTGCACCATTTTGTTTAGACAAAGAGCTTTGGTATTTTCTTCTTCACTCTCCAACTATAAAGCTACGATAAACTAATAAATCTTTAAATATTCCTTATCTTTAAAATTTTTGCATAAGTGATTATTGTCATGTTATTTAGTGCAGTGATTTATTTTCATCCTTACTTCCTAATCTCCAAGCATTGCCAGGTACTTGAGCTTTTCCAATGTACATACATCAAAGCCAGCACAAGTCCAGAATCCACTGCCTCTGAGAGCTGATTCATGGCAATTCTTTTCCTAATATCCCCTTGGTCTCTAGGACTCTAATGACCAAAGGAAAGGGGATTGCTGTTGCTTGGCTACTATGTTGGTAGATATGATTTAAGGCTACAGTTATGTCCAGATTTATACTGTGGAAAGGTGACTCAGGATACAGTGTGGCAAATGTGTCGGAATAGACAAGACTGGCTGTAGAGAGGCCAGTTTTTGATCTGCTTATGTTAATGGAGGTGATGGATGGACCAGCGTAGTAGCAAAGTGGGAATGAGTCTGTAGAGAGTCCAATAAATTTAAATACTGTTATTCTTTGGAAATAAATTGTTGTGTTGGGAGACTGGGAGTGTTTAAGGAAGATGTCAACATCTGATTTGAGCAGCAGGATGCATAGCAGTGAGGGTAAGTGTCTAGGCAGGGGTAGAAGCAGGTTTTAGTGATCTGTTGAAACACCCAGGACAGTGCACTACTCTTTGGGAGATGCTGGCTTGGGGCTGACCACTGAGTTTTGAGGTAGAGGGTGGTACATGATGCTGACAGGGAACTCACTGGTGTGTTGAGTTTTAGCATCTGTGACTCTGAGATGCATATGAGGCCTCTTGTAAATTTTGGAGTTGAGAGTAGAAAGTACAGGTTTGTATTTTAGAAGGTGATTTGGGAATAAATGTAGCTCTGGTTGACACAGACAACATGTGAAGGTTTGTTGGCAAGAGCTAGTATGTGTCTTGGGTGTTGGACAGAAAACAGATAGAGCCAAAGCTCTTTGAGGTCAATGTGAAGGGTGGTTTCCTTGTTGGGTTCAAGTTTATGATTCAACCTGGACCTAGCTTGGCTTCTCAACTAGAGAAGAAGCATGATTCCATGTCACATACAACTCCTGTCTTTGAAAAAGTCATAATGACTCCCAGACACAACATGTGGGGCAAACTCTCCAGATTTTTCTCTTCAGTTTAATCTTTCTAGGGAAAATTGGGGAAAGAAATATCTCTACTATTTGAACTTCATCAAAAGACCAATATGTTAATATTTCAGCCATTAATATGTCTTTAAACACGAAAGTGTATTAACTGAGGAAACTGAATTCTCCCAAACAATGAAACATTGACTGCAAGCATTATTAATCTTTTTATATCATACATTCCTTCAAATATTTTATACATTTTAGAAAGCAGACAAATAATAGTATTATAATGATTACAAGACTGATCATTACTCTTTTACAACTGCAAAGAACTAACTCCATTAGCATTACCTTGATTCTGGCCTTTTATTTCCTCTTTCTTCATCTTCTTTTTTTGCCTATGATATTCTGGTATAGCGTATTTCCTCTTTCTTCTAATTCTAATTCTGATTCTGCTTCTTATTTCTTCCCTAGATTAATATTTTACTTACCTATGCTACCAGTTAGTGCTCCCTTCTCAGAGTCACTGAAGCAACAGTTTGAGGTTGAGGTCCTAAATTGAAGATTTAGTATCAGAAACAAGGAACCTAGATGAATTTCTGATTCATTTTTATATAGGAGTCTGTTATGCAGTTGGAAAGAGCTTTTTTTGGAATTAGAGTTCGAGCAGACAAACTCTGTTTGTCTATTTTAATGTTTATAATTTTGTCTGGTAAAAGTCTTCTATAAACACCTTGGTTCTGGATGTCTTTGTTAGCTTTTAGTCAATATTGTAAAAAGCTTCTTTTGGAACAATTTTTGTCTTTTTCAGTATTGTATTTCAATTGTGCCTCCAGGACCACACATAGGAGCTGGATTGGAGGTCCAGTGGTAGACTTCTCACCTCCTGCGTAGGAGACCCTGGTTCAATTCCTGGCCAATGCAACAAGTTTTGTTCTTCACTTCTCTATATTCTTTATACTTCTGCCCTACACAGGCTATCCCATGTTTAAGGGCCTTGGTTGTAGAGGCTTTTGACCGATGACAGTGGTAACCCAAGCGATGGCCAATGCCTGAAGCACAAGATGTTCAGGAAATGATCTAATGATCTAGTGACCTTGCAATTAGACTCAAAAGCCATTCCTGTAATCCCAGCACTTTGGGAGGTCAAGGCAGGTGGATCACCTGAAGTCAGGAGTTCAAGACCAGCCTGGCCAACATGATGAAACCCAGTCTCTACTAAAAATACAAAAATTTACCAGGCATGGTGGCGCACGCCTGGAACTACTTAGCATAGTTTATCCTTGACAGTGGCAAGTGTTTCTGGTAGTTCGATGCAGTTGTGAATATTGGTATGTAAAACTTTTGTTACTTTCATCTATTCTCCAGATAGATCCCTGGAATCCCGAAGAAACATCACATCCCTGATTCGCATGCTAGACTTTGGGCTGACCGCTGGGTCATGCCTCACTATGGAGCAAGGATCAAGAAGTGAAGTCCCGGAAGGAGAGAAGCTGTGGGGAGGAGCAGTCACCTTGGTGGTGTCAGGTGTCAGCAGCCCAAGGAAAGGGGAGGCATGTGGGGAGGAATCCGTGTGGAGATGAGGGGAGTGGCGGAGTCGTGGCTTTGGGCAGGGGTGGCAAGTGGACCCTCAGGCCTGTACCCTGGACGCCATGAACAGAATTAGTTAACGTTGTCACCTACCATGGCCTCCGTGTGTTCCGTGAGCCCATTTGCTTTCCCAAAGGGATTCCTAGCAATGTGTGTCAACAGGTGTTGACCTTTTTTTTTTTTGAGTTGGAGCAGTGCAACAGTGGCTTGGTCTCAACTCACTTCAACTTCCACCTCTCAGGTTCAAATCCTTACTTGGCAATACTGTGTTGAAGCCATTGAAACTGTCCCTATAAACTTTATAAAATTAATCAGGGAAGAAGGGAAGTGGAGAAACAAAAATAAATAAGCTTGCTGCACATTTGCATTACTCTTGAGGGCAGCCTGCTCTTGGACCTGCTTCCTCACAGTTGTTTGGTGCTCGTGCTAGAATCAGGCAAGCCCTAGATTATAGTTCTCCTGAACTGTTCTATAGATAACGACCTGAACATTATGAAATGTTAAGTTTTCCGTTAGAGATATTCTTTCAGATCCTGTGTACCAGTGAAACTACTGATGTCAGCTGGTCTGAAGGACCCCACTGAGGAACTGACTCAGAATGCAGTTTCCACATCCTAATGATTTCATCCCCCTTCCCCTGACCAATCAACAACCTTAATATTCCAGCCCCTCACCCTCCACAATCCCCTTAAAAGCCCTAATGCAGAAGTTCTTGAGGAGATGGATTTGAGGTCTACTTGTATCTTTCCCCTTGGCTGCCCTGTGATCATTAAATTCTTTGTTGCAAACTGCGCTCTCAGTGTATTGGTTTATTACCGCACAGTGGGCATATGAACCTACTGCTTTTATAACACCAGAGTTGTTTTCTACTTTGTTTTAACTATTTTGGGAATCTCTGTATTTGTTGAATAAAAATTGTAATGCGATATACAGTTTCTTGTTTTTGTTTTTTGTTTTCTGTTCTCTAAAGGGGAATCAGGCTTTCAGGCAAACGATCTAGGAGACTTGATTTACAAAAGTGAAAATGACAGATTACTTACATGATGAAGCACATTGAAATGGCCCATCAAGTGGCAGCAAAAATTAAACCAGGATGATCAACTTCAAGACAATATCCTAGTAAAATTATTAGATTTTAAAGATAAAACATATTCAGGTCTCCAGGCACCACTGTGGAACAAATTACAAAAGCAACTGAATTAGATGGGCACTAACATACAAGGCAAGGTAACAGTGAAGCATCAATTTCAAAAAACATGTATATAGAAAGTGCAGTGTGGCTGGGCCGCCCCAGCCCCCAGCAATGGGGTAGGATGGCACTAAAGTGAATCCAGAATGAATTAACCAACTTGCAGAGGGATCCTCCTGCCCAGTGCTCCACGGGGCCTCTGGGTGATAATTAATGACAGTCCTTGCCAAGGAGGTGTTTTCTTCCTGACCATCCACTTTCCTATGGATTACCTGTTCAAGCCCCCAAAGGTTGCTTTCACAACCAAAATTTATCACCCCAATATCAATAGCAATGGCAGCATCTGCTTCGACATCCTATGGTCTCAGTGGTCTCTAGCATTGACTGTGTCAAAATTTCTCTTGTCCATCTGCTCACTGCCCAGCGTCCCCAACCTCAATGACCCTCTAGTTCTAGAGATAGCCCATACCTACAAGGCCAACAGAGAGAAGTACAACAGACTAGCAAGACAGTGGACAGAAAAATATGCTATGTAAGTGTCTAGGTGGTTTTATGGAAGATATCATCCAAGAGAAGCTAGCAGACAGGTCTTCCCTTGAAATTCTGGGCTGTAGGCTGGGCCATTCAAAATGTTATCTGTTCTTCAAACAAATTGATATAGGAGTTAAAAAGAAATTATTTAGGCGCTAGGGTAAGGAAGTCCTCGGTAAGGTTTCCCTTTTAATGAAAAGCAGCCCCCAAATAATTTCTTTTCTAACAAAGAGCAGCCTGTAAAATCGAGCTGTAGACATAGATAAGCAAGCTGGAAGCTTGCACGGGTGAATACTGGCAGCTGTGCCAATAGGACAAGGCTACCTGGGGGCTAGGCATGTTCAACATGGTGACTCCATCTTCCCTTTTCCTTTGTAACCACGTGTACAGTAAGGAGCAAACAACGTGGCACAGGTCAAGTAGAAAACACATTTGCATAATAAGAAGATTAGGGCAGGGTGGCCAGCTTCTTCCAGCACTAAGTAAATGTCACATCTGGTCCAACCAATCTTTGGGTCCTGTGTAAATCAGACACTGCCTTCTCAAGCCAGCCTATAAAACCCTGTGCACTTCACCACAAAACCAGAAGTTCCAGTCTGGCAACCCTCTCTCTCAGGAGAGACAGCTATTTTCCTTTCTGTTTCTTTTGCCTATTAAACCTCCACTCCTAAACCCACTTCTTATGTGTCCACGTCCTCAATTCCCTTGGTGTGAGGCAATGAATCTTGGATATTTACCCCAGACAACGATGCCACTTCAAAATGTTGGTCACCCACTCTCTGCAGCTGCAGCATGTTGGTGCCATTCTCAACAATTATGGCTTAGATTATGCCACATTTTTGATGCCAAATCAGCAGCCATAGTTGTTATGATCTGCAGCCTTCCTGGTTACACTGGAATCCCTCACTCTGCCCCAGTCGATCTGCTGGTCTTTTGGGGAGCTAGGCCCTGCACCTCTCTCCAACCCAGCCTCAAATGGTGCCACTGCTCACAAAAGTACCACACCAGGTCTTCAGCCTGGCCCCTCACCACATACCCTTTGCCTTTTAGAATTCAGTGCCATCCTGGGTAACCAGGGCAAAGCAGGATTTCCTCACACCCTGTCTGCTGCACAGCCACAGCCTGAGGAGGCTCAGCTCATGCTGGAGGGAGTTGGGAACAGTGTCACTGGAAGTAAAGGCCTTGCCCTGCAGCTTCCACCAGTCTTATTCTCCATTTGCCACATGCTGGTATTTCTCCCCTCAAACAAAGAAGCAGCAAGTGGAAAATGTTAAGATATAAAGCACATAACACCCCATAAGACATGACTATGTTTTTAGAAGCAAGAGGAAAATTATGAAACCTCTAGAGGTTTGGGTTATATTTTTCCTTATGATGAGGATTTTCACCACCCCTGCTTCTCCCACTAGGAGCCTACACTAAGTTCAAGTGTGAACCATTCACAGACTAGAACACAAGGAGGGAGAGAGACTTCTTGGGGGGATCATGAGGTCAGGAGATCAAGACATCCTGGCTAACATGGTGAAACCCCATCTCTACTAAAAATACAAAAAATTAGCCAGGTGTGGTAGCGGGTACCTGTAGTCCCAGCTACTTGGGAGGCTGAAGCAGGAGAATGACCCGGGAGGCGGAGCTTGCAGTGAGCCCAGATCGTGCCACTGCACTGCAGCCTGGGTGACAGAGGGAGACTCCGTCTCAAAAAATGAAATAAAATAAAATAAAATGCAATTTACTCATTAAAAAGAAGAAAGTGTAAATTAAGGATATTATATCCAATGAAGCTCTCTTCAAGGTTCAAGGTACAAGGTACAAGGGAATAGCTTTGCTTAAACTTCTCATAGGCAAGGCTCAACCAAACTATGACTCAAACCTTGACCAAATGCCCTCCTGGGCCATGGTAAGATAGGTAGTCTTCTGAGGCGTTATCGTAAGACTCTTTCTTACTCATCTCTTGTAGGGGCCTCCTTGTCTTGCAACAGGCTACCAGCAGGCAGTTTCTCACCTGTTTCTGGTAAGCCATGGAAATTTCCATCTTGCTCCAATTCCCTCAGTGGTACAACTACAGACTATAACTGCCTAGCTGCAATAAAAAATTGGCCCCTTCTTGACAGAGCAACCCACCACTTGGGTTGTCATCTAGTAACCCAGTTTGGTGTCATGCTGTGGAATTATGGATGTGGGGAGCTGACAACATACTAATCTTTCTTATGCATAGATATCCCCTATTACTTATGCTGTGTGCATAAGTCCAAGTGTGAGCCATTCACAGATTTGATGCCCAACATGGGACCAGTAAGGTCACAATGCCTTCTAGGAGAAAAAACAGAAAGAACTGCATGGGGCCAGGTTAGCAGGCTTGAGAAGGGCCTCCAGGATTTGGTAGCAGATGTTCTCTCTCAAGTACTAGGTGTGAGAGGAGAGTAACAGTCCTCCTACTGTCATATGTGTTAGTGAATATTTGGAGGCTGAGCATTGACAAGGAGGACTTGAAACCAGCCACCCAAATGGCATTTTTTGTTGTTTAAAATTCATTGAAACTGAATGGGCAGGCTGGGCATGGTGGCTCATGTCTGTAATCCCAGCACTTTGGGAGGCCGAGGCAGGCGGATCACCTGAGGTCAGGAGTTCGAGACCAGCTTGGCCAACATGGTTAAACCTCGTCTCTACTAAAAATAGAAAAATTAGCCAGGCATGGTGGCAGGAGCTTGTAATCTCAGTTACTTGGGAGGCTGAGGCAGGAGAATCGCTTGAACCCAGAAAGTGGAGGTTGTAGTGAGCTGAGATTGCACTACTGCACTGCAGCCTGGGCAACTCCATCTCAGAAAAAAGAAAAAACAAACAAACAAACAAACAAAAACCCAAAAAACTGAATGGACAGCCTCTTAAAACCATAAGCAATTGCAGAGTTGTGCTTCCTGTTGTGTGCCTGCTCTCATTGTGCTCCTAATTCTTCTCTTCCCCTCTACCTGACTCAGGTACTTTAAGGAAAGAAGTCTTTCCACTGCTTCTTGATGGCCGGTCACACCTCCCTGCACTCGTTGAACTCTCAGTCAAGGCGGTAAGATGTTCTCCTGGCAGGTGCTGTTGTAACTAAAGTGCATGTGTTAAACTTCTTGGTATGTGTTCCTGCAGAGTGTGAGTTCAACTGACAGAGTTTGGGTAAAACTTTCAGTAAAGGGGGAAAAAAAGTTAAAGTTATGAGTGAAGCCTCTGAGCCAATTCAATGTATAGTTGTGAAAATGTGTCCTTGAGATTGATGAGTTACATGCTTCTACAATGAATGGTCTTAAACTGTTAGAGGAGATTCTTCTGTTCAGAGTACCATCATGAGTAAAAAAAGGGCTAATGGGGCAAAAATCCCTTAATATTTGCCACCAATGAATGGGTCAGAATTTAGCCTGAGTGCCTGTAGCCTCTGATGTCTAAGTTTCACCGTATAAATAATGTCCTGTTGGTTGGCAAGTCAAAATTTTAAAACTCATCTTCTCTGACTGCAGTGTTATCACATCTCTGCTAGTAGGAGTGACTGATAAACCCCACCAAAATCAATAGCTTGCTTGCCAAATAAAGGTTCTTGGGACTATGCCAGTGAATTCACAATGTTCAGTTCCTCTGGCAGCCGAAAGGAAGACAAAAAACTAAAAGCTACTGCCTCTCGCAAAGTAAAAGACTCGATTTCTGATATAGAAGCCACGATTGCATGTCAGATTTGTAACGCCTGCCAAAGTTTGGCCTGTTTGTTTTGGAGAAAGTATTATTGCTTCACTGCTTTCTGGCTTCCATACTTTTTGATAAGAAACCTATGTTATGGTTAAAATTAGAAAATTACAGAAATAATACTCAATAATAACCTTCATTTCCTTTAACCTGAACTCTCCAAAATAAACAGTACTTATAATTTGTTGTATATAATTTCAAAAATGGTGGAATCAGAGTACTAACTGATAGTGTCTGGCCAGAGGACCAAAAAATTGCCAAATCTCATTCTGCCAATAACCTAGGTTCTCTGGTGGATGTGGGGACTACTATAAAAGATATATACATAGATAAAACTGACAAGGTATAGATAGTCACAATTTATGGCAGGGCTTGTGCCACAGTGGAAGGAATTCCAGTAAACTGTATCAGAGGATAAGGCTCAGTTCAAGGCCTTAGGGCTTTTTCTTCTGTCTAAGCATAAAGTAACCTTTATCAAACTTCTCCAAATGAATCTGATGACTGCAAGTTCTGAGAAGAGAGAACCAGAAGGAAGTCACATGGAGTGGGGATTCAAGGTTAGAAGCTCCCCTTAACACCAGCCAGGTTGCCAGTTTTGATGCTCTGGTAGAAAAGGGGCAGTAATAGCCACACCCCTTTGTACAATATACTAAGTCCCCAAATAGTAACAAACAAGCTCAGTACCTGTCCTGGTACGTGAAGAATAAGAAGAGAAAACCTAACCTGAGTCTAGGTTTCCTCCTTGTTATTAAGGATTGGGGGAGAAAGAGAGCAGAGAATTTGCCTTTTTTACACAATTATTTCATTCCAATTTTCTGATGTCACTCCAAGTAATGCTAAGGGAGAAGTTTATTAGGCAAGTCCTTCAAAAGGCTATTTTCTTCCCATTTTCACTGCTTTCATGTATCATGCTGGGCCAGGAAATGGACAAGTTAGTTGGCCAATGAAATGCCATTTTAATATTACAGCATAGATATCTGAAGTATGTGACACCACACCGTAAATTCAGTTATCCTAGTGCTACACTATCTGAGAGGTTACCAACACCTTCCCATTATCTTTAATTTACCTTTTGAAATCACATATGGTTATATACATATATACACACACGTATATGTATACACATGTATACGTGTGTGTATGTATAGTAATATGTATTACTACATAGTTGAAGGTAACTCTTCAGGAGTGTTATACAGTGGGCAACACATTGACAGCATAAGCCAACTAAATCAAATGTGAATAATGTAAGATGTGAAACATTATTTTATTATAATTTATTATTAAATTTTTCTGAGACAAAGATTTATAGGGAAATTGATGGTCCAATAAAGAGACTTTCCTCCACTAGTGTCTTTTTCAAAATAAAGTGGCCATCAAAATGAAAATTAAATTATGAAAATTTAAATCAAATTTAAATTTCATCAAAATAAAAATTAAATTATTAAATTATGAACACAAGCCCTCTCTGGTTTTGAAAAATCTGCTTTGGTTCCAACCAGCCTTAGGTCTTCAGGCACCCTTGCCTTTATTACTGGTTTATTACTGGTTTATTACTTTATTACTTTATTATTTGCTCTGCCAGCACACCCAAAGATGGGTTTTGGGACCCTTCTGTGCACCAGGTGTCCCAAGGGCCTAAAGTCTCAAGCAAAACCATGAGACTATCCAAGGAACAGCACCACATTCACAAAATTTAGACCCAGGGAGAACACTGTGAGCAAAAAGTCCAGGCTTACATTTTTATTACATTTATTAAATTATTTTTCTATTGTGACGAATCTTACCTGGAAGAAAAGGATAGATGCCAAAACAGGAGAGAACAGAGAGACTATCGAATTCAAGTTTACTGAAATTCTGGGAAGTTCTTCCAGCTTTGCCATCTCTTGCGGATTTATAGTTTAAGGGGAAACTATGAAGAAATCCTTTGATGATAAATATAGCTTAACATTATGTCTAAAGGATTAATACTTTCTAGCGTTGGTTTTAAATGCTGGGGAAAAGATACAGTGTCACACACTTTGGGGCATGTAATTGGTGCTTATACATTTGGTGGACTGTATACATCGGAATCTTAAATTCACACTAAATTTCACCTAGCAGTTCCACTATTTGGAGTTTATCCTAGATAAATAGCTTAAATTTTAGGATCGAAATTAACTCCATTTCTCCAGCAGCCTTGGAATAATTGAGCCACAGTGGTGGTAGATGGCAAACACAGGAAAGAACAATACCACACAGTGAGGCCAAGACCCCGTCGTACCCTAATCTGGAATCAACTCGTCTAAGCGGTGAAAGCGCCCAACTTTAGACAATAGACTACCAGGAAACCACAACGCACATTTTTTTTTTCTTTTCTCCTTCAATTGTTCCAGCAGAAACTACGCTGACATTGACCTCTAGAAAGCTCCATCTACCCTTCCTGGCGCCACCTGCACATCCAAGGAATAGTCCCAAAAGGCCGTCCTCTCCCTGCTTTCTACAAGTTGCGAGCCCACACGCGACGTGTCCAGCCAGTGGCGCTCTCCTTTCCGTCCAGCCAGTGGCGCTCCCGGAAACACTTGCCAGGTCTAGAAGTCCCGGAGCGAGTTGCAGCGTCCTGGCCGCACCTCACCACCTACCTAGAGATGCACCTTTGCTAGGCCGCAGCGCGTGGAGAGACGGTCGCGGGTTGTCGGGGCCGGAGCGCACCAGGTTCCCGGGAGGAGGCTGGAGCTGGGAGGCGCCCGGGGTGAGACCGTGGCACCCTCAATATCATAAAGGACTCAGACTCCTGCCTTCCCGACATAATAAACGACTCAGACGGATGCGGACACCGAGACGGCCTGGATGGAAAACTCTTTCAAGGAAGACCCCAGAGCCCTGAACGGAATTCCGGATATTTTCTCTACAACTTACTACACCTGCCTTTTCCCACGTTAGTTAATGGCAACTCCACCCTCCACACTTTCAGGCCAAAAACTGGACGCAGGTCTTTCTCTCACGACCCACATCCGATTAGTTAGTAAATCATGTTTCTTTTTTTGGTTGATTTTTTCATCTTTCTTCCCTGCCTCCATTCTTTCCTCCCTTCCTTCTTTCTTTCCTTCCTTCTTCCTTTTTTCCTAAACAAGCTAACACAGGATCATGTTTCTTTTCTGGTTAATTGCAGATTTTGATCCCCACAGCTATTGTCTTTCTTGGTCTCTGAATTTTGGCAAACGACAAGCAAGGCACAGAGATCGCTTCAACTCGCTACCAGACATTAGGGTTTTAAGCGGCCATTGGACTGTGGCCCTGCAGGTCAAAATCGGCCTCTCTAGGCCTGTCTTCTCGGGGACCAGTGGCAGGACCCGGTCCTCTCCGCGCGGCTTCTCTCCTCGGGTCCGCAACCCTGCACCTCTTTCCTGTAACCTGCAGCGAAGCTCGGCGGGGGACCGGGTATTCAATTGGCGAGGAGTTCTCCAGGCGCAGGTGCGGGTGTGCGGGGACGCGCGTGGTGAGTCTGCAGTTCCTGCCGGCTCCAGCAACGTCCCGGGTCAGTTCGAACTCCGAAGGCGCCAAGGCAGGAGGGACCGGTAGGCGAAGGGCAGCCGCACTCTTGCGCCCTGTTTCAGCCCTCTAGTCGCTGTTGAATGGAGTTTCCGTCTCTAGTCTCAGCCAAAGCAGGCAAGGCGGACAATCTCGGCTTGGCAATCAGTGAGTATACAGTCCCTTCTCCGCCCCGTCGGGCGCTTGAACTTGTGCCGTTGGATTGTTTCTCCCCAAGCTTTCTATGAATTCCAAGCATGTAACTGATAACTATTTAAAAACTGCCCTTACCTGAAGAAAGAATACTTTAAAGTCTTAGCAAAGGAAATGTTCTAGATGGGTTTTAAGTCGAGGACTTTCAAGGGTGGGAAGAAAACGAAAATCACTACATCAGGGAACACAAATACTGTTGAGAATGTCTCACACACACACCAACTACACACTTCAAGCAGGTAGGTTGTACACTTAGGTTGGGCCCATCCTATTTTAAGTGTATTGTTGGTGGACTTTAACCTGAGTCTAGGATGAATATTTTAATTTTGTTTTTAATTTAAATACACATTCCAAAGAATATACAGAAAGCATATAAAGCCCACCTTATACCATTTTAACAAAAACGGCAAAAGAGATAATATGTGAATGACAGCCTCATAAAATGGTCTTTAAGTACTGGTTGTTTCCACTAAAGTTTTTCTTCCTACACAGAACAGAAATTGCAAACCAAATGTTGTACTTCATGCTACTAAGTAACAGGAAAAAAAAATTCTGTGGCAAAAAAAAAAAAAAAAAACACATTGAAAATGAACTTTTTTCCAAGGAAAATCTAAATTAATTGCTGAATGTTGCAGGTATCTAGATCACCTCTAGATCAGCTCTTAAGGCAACTGGAGATTTATTTTCTCCAGAGAGTGCAACAGAGGATCTTTGGCTAAGGGGTCAACCATTATTTATGAGAGATGTGTCCTCTAGTGAAATGAGGGAGATTAAGTGACAGCATGTCTTGATTTTCATGGTGGCACAACAGGATGTACACATTTCAGGTTTATTGAGTTGTCAAACCTGGAAGACTTACTATTAAGCTATTTATTACTATAAACAAAACAGTGTGAACATGGCAAAAGGATACACATATTGATAAATGAAACTGAAGTGAGACACCTAAAACAGATCCTTGTTATATGCCCAATTGATTTTTTTTTTTCAAAAAAGGCACCAAAGCAGTACAATGGGGAAGAAGAGTCATTTCAGCAAATAGTGCTGGACCAACTAGCTATCTCCTAGTGAGGAAAAAAATCTCAATCCCTACCTCACAACATACACAAAAGCTAATTTGAGTTTGATCACAGAACAAACCATGCAATCTATAAAGTTTTAGAAGAAAATGCATGAAAATGTTATTATGACTTGGCAGAAAGCAAGTATTTTCTAAATATTACACAGAGAAATAGGTAAAACAGAAAAATGATAAATTAGACTTTATCGATATGAAATGTCTTTTCATCCAAAGACACCATTAAGTAAATGAAAAAGCAAGCCATGGACTAGGAGAAAATATTCACAAAACGTATTTAACCAAGAACCTGTATCCAGAGTATATAATTAGCTCCTGCAATTCAGTATTAGAAATGGAAACACTCATCTTAAAAATGGGCAAAAGCTTAAACAGACATTTCAGACAGGAAAATATACTAGTGGCCAGTCAGTTCATAAAAGAGTACTCAATATCATTAGTTGTGAGAGAAATAAACTTAAACAAGATTGAGATACCACTCCACCATTTTAGCATGGCAAAATTATAAAGTCAGAAAACACCAAATCTTGGTGAAGATGTGGAAAACCTAGAACTCATACATTTTTAGAGGGAATGTAACATGTTATAATCACTTTGGTTTGGCAGTCTCCTATAAATTTAAACATAAACATCTTTTTTTTTTCCTAGCAATTCTTCATCTAGATATTCTTCCAAGAGACTTTAAAACATATGTACACATACACACACACACACACACACACAAATTATAACAGGAACGTTCATAGCAGCTTTATTCACAATACCCAAAACTACAAACAACCTAAGTGTCTATTATCAGGACACTGGTAAATAAACTGTGGTATACTCATTCAATGGAATACTGCTCAGCAATAAAAAGGAATGAACATCTGATATACTCAACAATGTGAATAAAACTCAGAGACATTATGCAGAAAGAAAGAACTGGACATAACAGTGGGCATTCTCCATGAGTCCATCTACAGGAATTCTTAGAAGCAAAACTAATTTAAGATGCAAAACGTTAGCACAGTGGCTTTCAAAAATAATGCAGAGGAAAATGACAATGAGGAAGATCATTCTGCTTGATTATTAATTAATCGTCAACCATATCCAGACACAGCTAACAATGGCAAAATGAAGTAGACTACTTTTTTCTTTTCTTTCTTTCTCTCTTTTTTTTTTTTTTTGAGATGGAGTTTTGCTTTGTTGCCCAGGCTGGAGTGCAGTGGTGCAATCTCACCTCACTGCAACCTCCAACTCCTGGGTTCAAGCAGTTCTCCTGCCTCAGCTTCCTGAGTAGCTGAGATTACAGGTGCCTGCCACCATGCCCAGCTAATTTTGGTATTTTTAGTAGAGACGGGGTTTCACCATGTTGGCCAGGCTGATCTTGAACTCCTGATCTCAAGTGATCTGCCTGCCTTGGCCTCCCAAAGTGCTGGGATTATAGGCATGAGCCACCACACCTGGCCTAAGACTACTCTTATTAGCTCCATTTTATAGAAGAAAGAATGGAGGCACATAAAGTTTAAGTTATTTATCCAAGGCCACACAGGGGCAGAACTAGATTTACAAACCAGAATACAGGTGTGGTTTGAGCACAGATCAGACCCAGTCTTTCTTCTTCTTGTGCTCTAATATCTTGAGCGCAGATTAGACCAGGTCTTTCTTCTCCTCAGTTTTAGGTCTTTCTGGTTTTCTCACCTTGTAGGGGTGAGAAAAGGAGAGAGAAGAAGGGAGAAGGCAAGAGAGGGAGGGAGTGAGGGGTGGAAGCACAAGGATCTATCGCTGTCAAAGAGCACAGCAGGAAACTACTGTAAATGTTGTTACCTCAAGGGTTACACAAGTTTCCGGGAGACTGAACTGTTGGTCTGCAAGTTGTGGATTGTATAGTGGTTAAGCATCGTGCTGAGATCAGAAAATGAAATTAAGAAGAATTATAGATTTAAAAATAAAAATAAAAACACACGTTTCTGGAAGAAAATGCAGGAAAATACATGCACAATTGTAGGGTAGGAAAGGTGTCTTAGAGGTCACAAAAAAAAATTGGATTTCATCAAAATTAAAAACTGCTACTCATCAAAAAATTACCACAAGAAAGAAGGCAAGCCTTCTTAAGACTGGGAGAAGATATTTGCAGTATGCTTATTTGAAAAAGAACTCAGATATTGAATATTTAGAGAGAACTTTTAGACATTAATAATAAAAGCCAAGCTATTTAAAAATGAGCAAAATACATGAATAGGCTTTCTTCACACACACAAAATTTCTAAATGGCCAAAAGACATAAGGAAGAATGTTCAAAATCATTACTTATTAGGGAAACACAAATTAAAACTTCAGTGATGAGCTACCTTTATACAATGCTATGGTCTGAATGTTTGTGTGTCTGCATCCCCCCCACCAAATTTATTTGTTGAACTCCTAATCCCCAAGTTGGTGGTAATAGGAAGTTTAGGCCCTTGGAAGCTGATCAGATCATGAGGACTCTGCCTTCATGCATAGGATTAGTATCTTTATAAAAGAGGCTGGAGGGAGCTTGTTTGCCCTTCCACCTGTGAGGACACATGGAGAAGGCACAGCCTATGAACCAGAGAGTGAGCCCTCATCAGACACAAAATCTGCTGGCACCTTGAACTTGGACTTCCCAGCCTCCAGAACTGTGAGAAATAAATTTCTCTTGTTTGTAAGCTACTCAGTTTAAGGTATTTTAACAGCTTGAATGGAAGAATCTTGAAAGACAAGAAGTACTGACAAGAATGTGGAGTAACTATAACTCTCGTTGCTGGTGAGAAGGTAAAATAGCACAACCACTTTGGACAACTGTTTGGCAGTTTATAATAAAGTTAAATTTAGACCTACTCCATGACCTAGCCACTCCACTTCAAAGTATAAACAAACTCAAGAAAAATGAGTGCACATGTCTACAAAAAGAATCGTACTAGAATATAGCAGCTTTGCTCATGAGAGCCAGAATTGGAAATAACCCAGTCAACCACACAGAATTAATTGTCATTAATAACACCAAAATAATATACTCAAAACATGGATGCATATCAAAAACATTATGCTGCATGAAATTAGAAGTCAGACACAAAAATGTATATTCATTTATGTGAATTTCAGAAACAGTCAACATTCATCTGTGAAGATAGAAATCAGAATGGTTTGCCTAAGTGAAAGGAAGGTAGGTGGGAATCTGCAGGAGGTTATTGACCTTTCTGGGCTGACGGAAATGTTCTATAACTTGATCTAGGTGATGGTTACATTTCTATGCCCTTAAGATTTGTGCATTTTACTCTTTGTGAATTATACTTCAATAATGTACTATTAGCTCCCCTCCCCCCACCAAAAAATGGGGTGGGGGAGGTGGAGGATGGCATCCAGTTTAGGTTCTATTACATTTATTGGGTTTTACATTATCAGATTTTATTGTAAAATACCCTGTTGAATGAGAACTCATACAAAGCTCATTGTCATTGCATCTAAAAAGGCCTTACTGACCTTTGAAATATCTCAGCCAGAAAAATGGTTATTACCACACCATTACATCAGTTGAAGCTACAGACAAGGCTCCTGGAGAGTCAGGGCTCTTTACCTTTTGAGATGGTTCCTGCACATGCTCAGACACACGGCCCCTTCTAACCTTCCCCAAAGACTCTGCCCTAGGTCAGTGCACTGTGGGGGTTTCCTTCTCTTGTCCTGACTGTATTGCAGGGAGACACAGCCCTACTCTCTGACCACAGCTACTGGGTGCAGTTGGTAAGGGGATTTAAAAAGTGAAACTGTAACACATACCAAATCTTGCCAAGAAGGAAGCCAGATGCTACTGCGGCTCCAATTCCAGCCAAGGTTGCTTCGGCCACAACGAAGAGTGCTAACTGTTATGCTATCATGGTGCATCATAAACCTGGGGTTGCCAGTGGGCTGCTTTTAATATTTTTGATGCAAAAACATCCACAATATTTTCCTGTTTTGCTCTTGGATAGCTACAAGTTCTTGTGTTTTTTTTCTCTTTCATGTCCTTTTTCGATTTCTTCCCATTCAAATACATGACAAAAACAATTCTTATCTCTCAGGATCCAGGCTTTGCCTCTGCACGTCTCCTGGGAGGTCTCATTGTCCCTGCTGTTTCCCTCTTCATGTCTCCTTTGGTCCCTGCCCCTTTCCTGATCTTGCCCACTGACCCCACAGACTCCTTAGATCTCAGATCTGTTGAGAGCCAGAAGCTGCAGCAGCGCAGATGGTGCACTCTAGGCCCCTTTGTGGCCTACCCCATGGGACATTGCACACTTGGAAATCTGTTGACCAGAATAAAGCCTTTAAAAAAAGAACTCCCCACTTTGAAAAAAACCTTTCATTTATTTTCCACTCTCAGAATTTTTCAAAGGACTAAAAGCTTAAAGATGACAAAGTGTGAAAATGAAGGCCAATCAAATGAAAAAAGCAATGGTTATTTATTCTGACACTAGGGCATCAGCCAGCGGCACTTGCATTTTGACGGAGCCTAGAAGGCAGGCAGAGGAGTGGGACAGCTTTAGAGGTGAGGAAAGGGAAGGCTTCAGGTGTGCCCTGATTGGAGGCTGTTGGTGTGGGGGAGGGGGGCTAACTAGGAGGGGGACATCCTGTGTGCTTGGTTAGGGGTGCATATTTGGCTTTCCCTGGTTCGTCCTAAGTTGCAAGTGGGAAGATAAATTAGGGAAAGTGTCAGTTACTAACCAAGCTCTGGCCATTTGGAGCCGATTGTTATGGAAGTTATTGTTTGTTACTACAGATAACTGCTCCCCGTGAGTCTGACTTATATAATAGCAGGCTGGCTTCCCCGGTTGTTTGTAGATAAGGAAGTTGATTTCCTGTACAGGTGGCCCCTGGTAGTGGATCAGAGTTCTATTTTTACGTATAATCCGGCCACTGTCCGATTGTATATTCAGTCTCTCAAATGTATTATTAATTCAACTAGTCCTAATTGAGCGCCCTGGGCGTTTCAGCTTCCCTGGGGCCCAAGTCGCTCTAACAGGAGTCGCTGTCCCCGCGTCTCCGGAGGCGCTGGCTTCTGAGTTAGGTGAGGGGACAAGACGGGGCGCGGGGCGTTTCGGAATCACCCAACGCACAGGTTTCAAACTTGACAAACAAGTGGATTCGTCGCTCTGACTGCTCAGGCTTTCCGAGGCTTTGGAGATTACCCAGTCATTTTGCAAAAGGTGCATGGTGTTAGCTAGCGTTTAGTGACAGCTTACTCTCTTTTCGAATGAAAGCAAAAGCTTAGCTGTGTCTCTGTGGCGCAATCGGTTAGCGCGTTTGGCTGTTAACCAAAAGGTTGGTGGTTCGACCCCACCCAGAGGCGTTTGTGCCCTTTTATAACTCCCAAGGTGGTCTGCTCCCTTGAAGACTACATACCTCACTTCCCCTCCTGTCATCTAGTGGCTGCTTCTCATCCTCCAAGAAGGTCTCTGCCTGGGAAGAAATGTAATTGGAGGGTACAGAAGTTCCTTGGACTAGGGAACAAGAGAAACTGTGTGTGATCTGTTCAGGGCTTCTGGTTGAAATCTTATTTCTGTTTGTCTGTGCCCTTGGGCTGTTGACAAGCTATTTGTACCTCAATATTTTTTCAACTGTAATGTGAGGATGGTAATAATACCTCATTTGCAGGATGTGCCTAGATTTAATAATTGCTCGATCAATAATGTTATCAGTAGAATCAAGATTATTATTGCCCTCTGCATTATTTTTGATGAAGGCATTTCTTCTTTTGTTTATTCCATCATCTAATCCTTTACATGTTGTTTTTGAAATTAAGTTGGTTCCATGATTTTCCTGTAATCTTATCTACTCAGGAGGCTGAGGCACAAGAATCACTTGAACCTGGGAAGCAGGGTTGCAGTGAGCCAAGATCATGCCACTGTACTCCAGCCTGGGCCACAGAGCGAGACTCCATCTCATACGCACAAACATACAAAATAAAATAAAAAATAAAAGGAGTGTTGCCCTCCTGACTTAACTAAGGGGAGGTACAACAGGTGACATGAGGGACATTGAGCAGTAGGGTATCTCCCCATCTCTTCAGCTAAACCTTCAAGATATTTTGTATAGCTATAATTTGTTTCTGTGGTGAGTAGGTCTGGAGAAGACCAGGCTAGAGTCACCTCTTTTTTTTTTTTTTTTTTGAGACGGAGTCTCGCTCTGTCGCCCAGGCTGGAGTGCAGTGGCCGGATCTCAGCTCATTCCAAGCTCCGCCTCCTGGATTTATGCCATTCTCCCGCTTCAGCCTCCCGAGTAACTGGGACTACAGGCGCCTGCTACCTCGCCCTGCTAATTTTTTGTATTTTTTAGTAGAGACGGGGTTTCACCGGGTTAGCCAGGATGGTGTCGATCCCTGACCTCGTGATTCACCCGTCTCGGCCTCCCAAAGTGCTGGGATTACAGGCTTGAGCCACCGCGCCCGTAATAGCTTTGTGCCAAGCAGCTTTCACAAGGGAAGAAAAACGTTATTGGTGTCTGATATTTATTACTCCACTCTTTCCTCTGTAAATGGCAAGGGTGAATTAGTATGCTATCTATATTAGTCAAGGTTCTCCAGAGAAGCAGAATCATCTATCTATTATCTATTTTTATTGATTTATTTTAAAGAATTCGCTCACATGATTGTGAAAGTTCGAGGCAGGGAGGCTGGAGACCCAGGGAAGAGTTGTTATGCAAGTCCTAAAATATTCTGTTGGTAGAATTTCCTCTTCTTCTAGGAAGGTCAATCTCATTCCATTCAGGCCTTCACCTGATTGGATGAGGTCCACCCACATGACATAGGGCAACCTGCTCTACTCAAAGTCTACTAATGTAAATGTTACTCTCATCCAAAAGACCCTTTCTCAGAAACCTCTGAAATCATATTTGACCACATACCTGGGCACTGTGGTCTAGCCAAGTTAACCCATAAAATTAACCATCACACTGTCTCTATATTATTCCTTGACAGTTTTTCCTTTTTCCTGCTATTTCCACAAAGATTTGCCCACGTGAGACATATCATCACAGCTAATAGAATCCTGCACCTTACGGGCATTCCATGTAGACCTGTAATCTCAGAGTTATTGGCATATGTTCCCTCAGTTCATCTGTTGAATCTCATGAGCAGAAATTGAGCTATTTGACTTTTAGACACTAAATGTAATTCTTAGACAAGTATTTTTTCTCTCTTCCATTTGTACATTGTTGACTATTTTTTCCCATCAGTGATCAATATGGAATTCTGTTTTTGATTTTATGAAATGAACATCTGGGGATAGTGGTTAACAGGAATACATTATCTGTTAGGTGGTAGCTGACAGCTTATCTAGTCTGTGAGTCTTTTTGGATTGGTTATTTGTTTGTCTTGAGGTTCTTAGTATTTCCTAGTATTTGAGTCTGCAGTGTTGGGAAGTGGTTCACATCTTATCTATCTAATACTAGATAAAATCCTGTGAGTCCAACAGGTGTCAATATTTGCAAAAGTGGAATATCTTTTGATCTACTATTGAGTCACATTTGATCCACAGGAAGATCTCCATACACAATGATTTTCCCTTAAGAACTCTGACTTCAATATATTGCTCTAGCTAAAGGGGATCTTGGAACAGAAAGAAAACCAAATTTCTGGCATCCAATATTCTACTTTCTTAGACTAAAGTTCCTAAACCCTATACCCATTAATTTCCCATTCTTCCCTCCCTATCCTCTGGCACAACCACCTTTCTATTTCCTGTCTCTAATGAATTTAACTACTCTAGGTACTTCATATAAGCAGAATTATATAGTATTTTTCCCTTTGTGACTGGTGTATTTCACTTAGCATAATGTCTTCAGGTTCATCTATGTTGTAGCATGTGTCCGAATTTCTTTTCCTTTTAAGGCTGAATAATATTCCATTGCAGGTATTTGCCACATTTTGTTTATTCATTTACCTGTTGTTGGACACTGGGGTTGTTTCCATTCTTTAGCTATTGTAATACTGCTATTGATGTAGGTGAACAAATATCTCTTTGAGTCCTTGCTTTCAGTTCTTTTGAGTATATATTCAGAAGTAAAATTGTTGGATCATGTGATATTATTTTTAATATTTTTAGTAACCACCATATGGTTTTCCACAGTAGCTGTACCATTTTATTAGGTTGGTGCAAAAGTAATTGCGATTTTTGCCATTAAAAGTAATGACAAAAACCACAGTTACTTTTGCACCAACCTAATACATTCCCAACAACAGTGCACGGGGGTTTCAATTTTTCCACATCACCACCAACACTGGTAATTTTCTTTCCTTCTTTTTAAAATAATAGCCATCTTGTAGGTCTTACTTTTAATTTCCATTTTCTCCTCGAAATCTTGCACACTGAGCAAGAAGGAGGGAATGCGCATCTTAGTGAGATCTTCTTAGTTCCCACCAAGCCCAATGGCTCAGAGCAAGGGTCTGGATGAGTCCTGGCTCTCAATCTCATAGAGATGATGGGACCCTTGGAAAGGTAAGTTCAGTCTTTCAGTGCAATGTTCTCATCTGCAACAAGGGGTTATAATAATCAACACTATCGACTGGGCGCGGTGGCTCAGCCTGTAATCTCAGCACTTTGGGAGGCCAAGGTAGGCAGATCTCCTGAGATCAGGAGTGTGAGACCAGCCTGGCCAACATGGTCAAATCCCATCTCTACTAAAAATACAATAATTAGCTGGGCAGGATGGTGGGGGCCTGTCATCCAGCTGTTCAGGAGGCTGAGGTAGGAGAATCACTTGAACCCGGGAGGCAGAGGTTGCAGTGAGCCAAGATCACGCCACTACACTCCAGCCTGGGTGACAGAGAGAGACTCCATCTCAAACAACAGCAGCAGCAACAACAACAACAACCAAACAAAAAAATCAACACTATCTTGTAGGGTTGTTACTTGGACTAAATAAGTTACTAGACAGTAAAGCACTTAGGAACCATGCCAGTCATATGATAATGCTCTTGAAACAGTTATTATTACTATTATTATTATTATTATTATTATGTCTTTGTTTTCATTTCTAACTGTGCCAGTGAGAACTTTCAACATTCCCTAAAATAAATTAGAAATGTTCAATGGTTTAGTTGACCTCTTCTCCCCACATTAATGGCCAGGTGTCTGAAAAACTGGTTACTTGAAGGATCTACTCAAAGTGCAGACATAGAATTCTATAGGAGGATTCTATCCCCTACAGGATCTCTGTTAGTGCACCAGGGGACTGGATCCAACCTTATCAAATTCTTGGACCTTGGGCAGGCATGATTGTTTAGTTCATGGTAGACAATCTTTTGCACTTGATTCTAGCAAGAGCCTTTAATACCCATTCAGAATTACCTAAGTATTACAAGAAAAATGCAAGTATGTACCTACCAGTGGCCTCTTCTCTTTTTTTTTTTTTTTTGTTTTCTTCAGAAATCAAGGTAAGAAAATTTGATTTACCTGGAATTTGTAGATTTCCTCTTTCAGTTACGATAGAGTTTTGTAGCAAACCAGAACTCCCTTTGAAAAGAAGTAGATAAAATCTTGTTTAAAGGAATACTGTTTGAAGTCTTTGAAAAGCTAGGACCCACAGGGCCAGCTACAGAAAGGGGGTGGAGAGAGAGAGAGAGAAGATCATTGGAATTAAACAATTTTTCCCCTCAGGGCATTTGCTAGTTCTTGGCAAGGGACAAGAGGCTGAGAAGCTGGGGAGAGGGCAGTGGTTAAGAATCAGAGAAAACAGCAGCACTTTAAGTAACCTCATGGGGGTGGGGAATGGGTAGACATGTGAAGCTGTCCTGGTATTCTGACTTGAAAAGCCAAGATTCTAGAGTGAATTGAGATGTGAACTGAACATTTGGTAAAGGTTTTCCCCTCAAGGCATTTGTGAGTTCAGCTCTGTGCTGGTGAGAGGCTAGCAGAGAGTGGCTGAAAGCAGTTTGCATTGGTAAGGATGCAAAGGAGACAGAAATTAAAATTCAGTACCTTCCAAAAAAATGGTGCCTCTCAGATTGGGAGCCCTAGAAGTCTATAGCCTAGGAATGTGGGCAAACCAGATATAGACTGAGCCTTCCCATCAGTGCAAGCAAAGGTGGGTGGGATGGGAGTTTGGAAGGTAAAAATTGACCTCATATTAAATGAAACCCCTACACATTGCTACTGCAAGGGAAAGGAAGCAAGTATCGCATTGAGATATATTATTTATTATGTATTAAAAGGTAATACAACATGATGCTAAATTTATTAGTCATACTTAGATGATCATTCTCCAGTTGTAGTCACTATACTTTTGAAAGAATGTAGGAAGTGAAAACCTGGAGAGTTCCTAAATAGGAACAGTAAGAATCAGTAGAAGTTTAAAAAAAAATTAATTAAGGAAAAGCCACAAGAATTGTTTTTATTGAAATTGTCTGCTGAGAAAATGTTTTGATGTTTTCAAGGAGAGGTATACTTAGGTTATTTTACTGTGGTTAGAAATTGGTTGACAATATAAGCAAAAGGGTACACAAACATTAGAGCCGGCTGTTGAGGGGTGGCCTCCACTGATATAAGAGACCTCCAGGGTGAAACAGGCAGCCTTACATTGAGTGTGGCTATCAGAAAGCAGGGCTTCCTTGGGTTCTGCAGCTGCTTCCACATTCTAATGCTGTGATTGTGACTTAAGAGCTGGCAACCTGAGTCTTCTCCATAGCACTATCGTTGATGTCCCAGTGACATGGGATTTGAGCTCTGGCATCTCAAAATGTGTTCCTGCCTTCATGGCTCTCAAAACTTGTGGAAGCAAAAATGCTTCCTGACTTCTGAAGGGATATTCCCTGGGAACTTTATAAGAACCTTATCTCAACTATAAGAAACAAAAATACCCCTTAGCTCAGTTTAAACCCCATTTGTTATCATTCATTTATTTCATCATTTGCCTGTTTTTTCTAAACACTTGTGGGACCTCCACATCCTCCTCATAACAGCACCCCCCCACTCCCCGCACTTGCTCCATCTTTCCTTTACCCAGTGGATTGTTGGGTCCTCATGGCTGAGGAAGTTGTACGCTTCACTCTTTACTTCCTGGTAGGCTCTGCTCTTGAGATTCTATCCTCCTACAGGATCTTCACTAATAGTCTAACCTCTGGAAGCCATAATTTTGTTTCAATTCTTTAGGTAGCTTTGGAGAAAAGCCTGGCCATTGTGGAGACGTAGACATCTTTCTTCTCTGTCCTGCCTTTCAAAGACGGCTGTAAGAGAACTCTTCATGAGAAAATGTCCCAGCTGAAGGCTGGGATGCATCAGCCCTCAGAGAAGAAGGGACCTGCTGAGAAGGAAGTGAGTGAGCAGAAGCCTCAGCCTGAGGAAGCAGAATTGTCCTCTGTATCCCGCAGTGGGTAAGAGACTTCCCACTATCAGCATTAAGTCATTGATCGTCAGAGTAGCTTTCAGGGCCTGCAGCCAGCCTCCATACCTTAATTGTAGGACTTTCTCTTAACACCTTCCTGGAAATTTCTTTAGAGAAAAATCTATTAAAGTTTTATTAGTAATGACTTTATATTATTCAGAGAAATTTGGTTTTATTCTAACTAACATTGCGTGTATTCACCAAATATATGGTCTTCATGGTTACCTGAGCTGGAAATCTTCCAGTCACGTGAGTGGTCTCTCTTCTGGATCCCCAGGAGCATGTAGGAATCTCCTATTTCTTCATATGTTACTCCGGTGAATGCTGAGCCATCCCAGTTCCCGAGGAGGTAGATTTATACAGAGGCTCCTCCATTCTACTCCATCCCCTATGGAAACTCAGGTCCTGGCTTCTGGAATGGCAATTTTGATAAGCTCAATTTTAAAAATAAGCTTGCAGAATTGTCAAATAGAGGCCCATTGGCTAGATTTGTCAGTTAGTTTTTAATGGCCATTTTCCTATAGCTTTTTGGAAGCATTTAAATAATATGGGGTTAATCCATTACGCATTTGCCTGTGAGCACCAGTTACTGAAATACTAAGTTACTGAAATCACTAATTTGTCTAAGTGGTTGGTGCACAGCTTTGGAAGTGATTCAAATCCTGCTTCATGCTCCATTAGGTCACTGCCCAATATATTCCACTTAAATTTCACTGACCCAGAGAATAATGTTAGTTAGAGGTAAAATAACTCTAGGCCAGGTGCAGTGGCTCACGCCTGTAATCTCAGCGCTTTGGGAGGTTGAGGTGGGCGGATCACTTGAGGTCAGGAGTTGGAGACAGCCTGGCCAATATGGTGAAATCCCGTCTCTACTAAAAATACAAAAATTAGCTGGGCATGGTGGTGGGCTCCTGTAATCCCAGCTACTCAGAAGGCTGAGGCAGAAGAATTACTTGAACCCGGGAGGCGGAAATTGCAGTGAGCCAAGATTGCACCACTGCACTCCAGCCTGGATGACAGGGCGAGATTCCATCTCAAACAAAACAAAACACCCAAAAAACTCAAGAGTCAGTTAGTCTCATTTCATCATTTTAGAACGAGAACACTTACGCCCTAAGAGACAGTCATTTGATCAAAGTTGCATAATAGCCTCTGGCAGAGATAACATTAGAATCCTGTGCTCTCGCAAAGCCTACACTACACCTACTTTATCAAATATATTTTTTAAAATTATACTCCTGTGATCATTCTTTTTTTAATAGACTTTTTAAGAGCAGTTTTAAGTTCACAGCAAAATTGAGTGGAAAGTAACAGAGAGTTCCCATATGCCCCTTACCCATGCACAGACACAGCCTCCCTCACTATCCACATCTTGCCCCCGAGTGATAACATTTGTTACAATTGATGAACCTACGTTAACTCATCATCACCCAAAGTCCACAGTTTACAGTGGGGTTCATTCTTGGTGGTGTATATCCTATAGGTTTTGACACAAGTATAAATGTATAATGACATGTATCCACTATTATAATGAATGACTACTCTCTGCCCTAAAAATCCTCTGTGCTCTACTTATTCGTTCTCCTTTTCACCCTAACACCTGGCAACCACTGATCTTTTTACTGTCTCCACTGTTTTACCTATTCCATAGTGTCATATAGTCAGAGTCATACAGTATGTAGCTTTTTTAGATTGGCTTCTTTCACTTAGTAATACACACTTAAGTTTCTTTCATGTCATCATGGCTTCATAACTCATTTCTTTTTAGTACCAAATAATATTCCATTGACTGCATGTACCAAAATGAATCCATTCACCTACTGAAGGACATCTTGGTTGCTTCCAAGTTTTTGCAGTTATGAATAAAGCTGCTATAAACATCATGTGCAGGTTTTTGTGTGAAGTTAAGTTTTCACCTCATTTGGGTAAATACTAAGGAGCAGATTGCTAGGTCATTTGGTAACAGTATGTTTAGTTTCACAAGAAAATGCCAAACTGTCTTCCAAAGTGGCTGTACTATTTTGCATTCCCACCAGCAATGAATGAAAATACCTGTTGTTCCACATCCTTACCAGCATTTGGTGTTATCAGTGTTCTGGATTTTGCCATTCTAATAGGTGTAGAGTGGTATCTCATTGTTTTAATTTGCATTTCCCTAATGACATGATGTTGAGCATCCTTTCATATTCTTATTTACCGTCATCTTTGGTGAGGTGTCTGTTCAGGGTTTTTTGCTCATTTTTTATGGTGTTGTTCATTTTCTTATTGTTGAGTTTAAGAGTTCTTTGTGTATTTGGGATAATAGTCCTTTACCAGATATGTCTTTTGCAATTATTTTCTCCCAGTGTGTTGTCTTCTCATTCTCTCGATGTGTTTTTTGCAGAGCAGAAGTTTTTAATTTTAATGAAGTCCAGATTATCAGTTATTTCTTTTGTGGATCATGCCTTTTGTGTTATATATGAAAAGTAATCATATAACTGGGCTCAGTGGCTCACACCTATAATCACAGGCTTTGGAAGGCTGAGGCAAGAGGATCACTTGAGCCCAAGAGTTTGGCTGCAGTAAGCCATAATCACACCATGATCACACCATGGTGTGATTATGCTGCAGTGAGCCATGATCATGCCCTCCAACAAATAAATAAAATTATTTATTTATTTAGAGACTGTCTCTAAATTGAAATTGGTATTGCATTGAATCTTTAGATCAATAAATAAAATAAATAAAAAGTCATCACCAAACACAAGGTCATCTAGATTTTCTGCTGTTGTTATCTTTTAGGGGCTTTTAATCATTTTCTGTTTTACATTTAAGCCTATGATCCATTTTGAGTAAGTTTTCATGAAGAATGTGAAGTCTGTGTCTAGATTCACTTTTTTCGCATGTGGATGTCCAGTTGTTCCAGCACCATTTGTTGAAAATACCATCTTTTGTCCATTGCCCTTGTCCCTTTGTCAAAGATCAATCTGCTATATTTTGGAGTCTTCTGGAATCTCTATTCTGTTCCACTGACTTATTTGTCTGTTCTTTCACAAATCTCATACTGTCCTGATTACTGTAGCTTTACAGTAAGTCTTGAAACCAGGTCAAATCAGCCCTCTGTTCCTTTTCAATATTGTGTTGGCCATTCTGGGTCTTTTGCCTCTCTATGTAAACCTTAGCATCTATTAGTTGATATTCACAAAATTTATTTGCTAAGATTTTGATTGGTATTGCATTGAATCTTCAGATCAAGTTGGGAAGAACTGACGTCTTGACAATATTTAGTCTTCCTGTTCATGAACACAGAATATCTCTCTGTGTATTTAGTGCTTCTGTGATCTCAACAGAGTTTTGTAGTTTTCCTCATACAGATCTTGTACATGTTTTTTTAGATTTTACCTTGACATAATCACTTACTAGTTTCAGGAGATTTTTGTGGACAATTCTTTCATATTTTCTTTCTTTTCTTTTTCTTTTTCTTTTCTTTCTTTTTTTTTTGAATCAGTGTCTCACTTTGTCGCTCAGGGTGGAGTGCAGAGTGGCATGATCTCAGCTCACTGCAACCTCCGCTTCCTGGGTTCAAGCACTTCTCTTGCCTCAGCCTCCCAAGGATTACAAGTGCATGTCACCACCCCCGGCTGATTTTTGTATTTTCAGTAAAGATAGGTTTCACCATGTTGGAGATTTTGTATAATACATAGATAACTGCATCATGTGTGAACAAAGACAGTTTTAGTTCGTCTTTTCTAATCTGTATACCATTTATTTCCTTTGCTTATCTTACTGCATTAGCTAGGATTTCCAATATGATGTTGAAAAGGAGTGCTAAGAGAGGAAATCCTTGCCTTATTGTTGATGTTAGTGAGAAAGCTTCTAGTTTCTAGTATGACATTAGTGTAGAGTTTCTATAGATGTTCTTTATCAAGTTGAGGAAGTTCTCTATTCCCACTTTGTTGAGAGTTTTTATGATGAATGAGTGTTGAATTTTGTCAAATGCTTTTTCTTCATCTATTAATATGATCATGTGATTTTTCTTCTTTAGCAGGTGGCAGGGAAAATGACAATCTCAGAAGGGATCTTTCACATAAAGATTGTTTTCATTTCCTTCATTCCTTTTACCATATTCAGGACACTAAACATATGCTAGAATTCAGTGTGTGGCCTCCTTTGGTGATACTCTCAAGTCCCTTCTCCTAAATTGCTATAACCTATCAGTTATTCCTATCCAACTTTACTTCTTTTTTTCTACTTTAGGAAGTATCATTCCTTGATTCAGGATCAGGCTCGAGAGTTAACCCATCTACGGCAGAAGATGAAGCTTGGCAGAGTGGCCTCTGAGCTTCTCATTCAGCATGTCAAGAACACAGTAAAGGCCTTTGAGGAGCTACTCCACAGCAATAACATTGACCACTATATGGAGCAGCACTTCCGCGAGCAGCTGGCCAAAGGAAGCCAGCTGGCAGAGAGCCTTGCCAGAAAATTCAGCACGGGTAAGTTGGCTGCAGAGCTTAGGAAGATTTTCAGTCTTTCCCAAGGTCCTAAGTTCACAGGATCCCACCCCCATTCACAAGTCACTTTTCAACTGGTGTCCTGCTTTGTAATTACCACCTTAAGACCATGACAGAGTCAGGACTGGCTGGTAAGGAGCTCCAAGAAGAAGGGTTGAGGATGCCATGATGACCACCAGCACCTCCATCCCTCATGGAATATGACTGTGAGGGCAGGAGGCATCCCCGGGGATGATGGTATTTATCTGAAACTAATTGGCAGAAAGACAGAAGGAACAAGGGCAGCTGAACTGGGAAGGGCCCTGAACTGGGAATCCAAAGACCCTACCTCTAGTTTATATGTGTTCCTTACTAGCTCTGGACAGGTTAATATTTATTTTGATTTTTGTTTCTCTACCTAAAAAATTAAGTCAAATAATACCAGTCCTTGAATGTTACATGATTATTCTAGGGATTAAATAAGTAACATTAATCAGCGCACTTCAAAAAAATGAAAAAGAATCATGTTGACTTTGGCATGGTTTAGGCACTGTGTGTACTAGTACAAGGTGTTGAGAAAATTAGCTGTTTCAGGAGCCTTTTACATGAAATTTCTCCCTGAGGACCCAAGGGCACATAGTAGCAGAAGGTGAGTTCACTGTGCTGTCTCCTCATGGCAGGTGGGACAGGGATGTCTATCATCTTGGAGAAGGGAGAAGGTTCTGCATGAAATCTATGGTGGAACACACAGCCAGGCGTTTGGGTGCTGGCCTTGTGCCAGGACTTGGAGGCTTTGACTGGAGTGGTCCAGAGGGCAGCTGGATACGTGTCCCATGATCTGTGGGAATAAAGACATTTTTAGCTTTTTGCTGTGACTCAGGGCAAAGCAAATAGAGACGATGACCTTCATGGTGGGCTCAGGAAAGCCTGCCAGGCAAGCTCTCTAAAGACTCAACCCAAGATCTGGGAAAATTCAGAGTATCCTGGAATCAAGGCAAGCATCAGGTAGTTAGGTCTCTGGTCCCAGATAGAACTCCGTGTTTGTCTGCAGTCTGGGAAATGAGACCCACTTAAAGCATGACTGGTCCTTTTGAATTTTGTTCTCAGATGACTGTACAACTAAGAAGAATCAAGTAGGACAGGTGCCTTCGACTCTCAGGTAACTCCAAATTTTCAGGGACTATCGAAGATGTAATCTGGTGAAGGATCCAGAAGCAAGAGCCAGAAGCTCAAAGAAATAGTAGCATACACGGCCAGTAAAAAAACAAATAGTTTATTTATTCATTAAACCATTATGTATCCTTAGTGATAAGGCAGTCTCACTTTTAAAAATTTTTTTTAAATGTATTATTCTTTTATTTTCACCAATTAATTCACCAGTTTAGTAATATAGAGCTGCTCTAACCTATCTGGGTCTTAGGAGTCTTCTGAACCTCCAGGGATTTCCCTTATTTAAAGACCAGAGTAAGATTATATCTGATTTCTTCCAGGGTGACCCAAGGAGTGCTGGAAGATGTTAAACAGCTACAAATTTTCCTTGCAAACAAAAGTTTATACTGTGTCTCTATACTTAGGGAAGGAGATCTAGAAACTGCAAGACACCAGTGAGGCTACATTGCCCGGGGAATCTGTTTTAAACGGCCTATGGCAAATACTATTTAAAAAACTATGTTCACAGAGTGAGTTGAACTTTTTTTTCTTTTTACATTTTTTAAAATTTATTTTTGAGATGAGGTCTTGCTCTGTTGCTCAGGCTGGAATGCAGTGGCACGATCACTGCTCACTGCATCCTTGACCTCCTGGGCTCAAGTGATTCTCCTCAGCCTCCTGAGTAGCTGGGACTACAGGTGCACACCACTACACCCAGCTCATTTTTTATTTTTATTTTTTGTAGAGAGAGGGTCTCTACTATGTTTCTCAATTTGGTCTTGAATTCCTGGGCTCAAGCAATTCTCCTGCCTTGGCCTCCCAGATTGCTGGGATTGCAGGCATGCGCCACCATGCCCATACCTGGAGTTGAACTCTTATGGGTCTCTGGGTGTCTTGTGAAGGAAGCATGAGTGTTATTTAAAGGGCCCGTTAAGGCTTCTCTTTTCCTCAGGATGTTTGTAGCCAATGCACCAGACAACTGCTGCTCTCCCTGCCCCCTGCCTTCCCTCCATACTCTATCCCTAAACAGAGATGAATTGTTTGGCTTCTCCTCTGAAGGAATGATCCTCTTGACCTCCCCTTTACTTCTCCTGTGAGCCTCCAGATTAGTACAGCTGTGGCATTAGGTGGCCTTTATTTTTTCTTCCTTCTTACCCCACTAGTATCTTGAGGAAGATGCATAATATGAGTAAAGTGACAGAAGTCCTAGAGACCAAGCGGGATGCCCAGTCCCAGACTCAGCCCCAGATCTGGTGCAACAACCACACCCTGTCTGCCCCACATCACTCCCCGAGCAGCACGTCTCCACAGCTTGACAAGCAGGAAGTGCGTCCTTCAGTGACTGTAGTCAGTGAGTACCCACATGGTTCCAGTTTTTCGGTGCTCACACATTATCTAGGCCAAGAGGTGGCATCTTTGCAGCTGGGCCCTATAGATCCACCGTGATGCACCTAGTCGGACATAGCTATGGGACTCAGTGCTCAGCATAAGCCCCAAAGGTTTCTGGTAGCTTTTCTCCATTCCCAGTCTCACATGTCATCAGTCACTAGATCCTCTCTGACACATACATGGTGTTGGACTTGGGGGGCATGAGTTGGGAAGGGGAGAAAGGGGGCAAATAGTTCCTCTTCACTGCACACAATTATGTCATCTTTCAAACTAGGGACATGAGTGTTGCTAACATTGTGCACCTGATCCTGGAATCCCTGGGGTAAACAGCCACAGTTCCTACTTTTTGTTCACCACTAAAATCACCTTTATCATTTGTGAATTTACAGACCCCATCCATCATCCTAATAAGTTTGCTATAACACCCTCTAAACCATCAGTAAATGGGGACATTCTGTGAGGTTCAAGCTGAGTATATCACCAACCAGCATAGCATGTCCCTCCTGAGAATTTCCCTGAGAGGGTCCTTGGGGTAGCCTTGGTAGAGATGGGAAGAAGAGATTAAGTTTTTTTCTCCTGCTCAGTTTTCTCTTTAATTTTCCTCCTGAGAAAAGTGTTTGAAGTTTTAGGCCAGTATGAATCAAATCCTAATGTGGACAATACCAGGAAATTATTTTTAGTCCCTGGCTGTAGCTGATGTTTTTTTCTAAAGTGGCTATTTTAGGTAATGAATGAGCCATAATGGTTTTTTGTTGTTGTTGTTGTTGTTTTTGAGATGGAGTTTTGCTGTTGTCGCCCAGGCTAGAGTGTAGTGGTGCGATCTCAGCTCACTGCAACCTCTGCCTCCTGCGTTCAAGTGATTCTCCAGCCTCAGCCTCCCAAGTAGCTGGGATTACAGGTGCTTGATACCACGCTCGGTTAATTTTTATATTTTTAGTAGAGACAGGGTTTGACCATGTTGGCCAGGCTGGTCTCGAACTCCTGACCTCAGGTGATCCAACTGCCTCAGCCTCCCAAAGTGCTGGGCTTACAGGCATGAGCCACCATGCCCAGCCCGTAATGGGTTTTGATCTGGTACTACTCCCGTTTCTCATTTCACAATGAGGAGCAAAGCAGCAAAATGTTTCCTCTAAGATTATAGCAGCCAAAGAAAGACAAGAACTTCTCATTGATTGAGCACCTATTATGCTCACAATATTGACCACTATACATATGTTGCCTCATTTAATTGACACAGTGATCCCCTCAAGTAGGTAGTGGTGTTCTGCTTTTCTAGTGGAGGACACTGAGGCTCAGCAAAGTTGAGGAACTTACTGAAGACAAAGCAGCTTGGGGTAACATATACTTTGAGTCTACCTGACTCAAAGCTCAGGTTCTGAGTATTTCACTCTGAAGTCTGAGAAGTCAGGGGCTACATACGGAGGGTGCTCACTCCTCAGCACCTCTTTTGCTAGGCTTCTGGAGCCAGTGTTTTTCTCATTTCACTTTTTCTGCTCTGTGTATCCAGCACAGAGTTCTGGCCTCTGAAGATGGGACAAGACCTTATACATATTACACTTCTATCTAACCATTTGTAAATAGATGAGCTGCCCCTGATGTGTACATCACCTATTTCAAGGGGCCAATGGGACTTTTACGTGCATCCTTGATTCAGTTGCCCAGAGGCACTTGTTTCAACCTCAGCACTGCCCCGAGAGATGGCAGAAGGGCAAGCCCATGTTTCCCTTACCTGCAATCCCTGCCACTGCCTGCAGTGAGGTGTGGCCCCTGGAGTGATGCATCTGGAGAGCACTAGCCTTACTTTTTGCTGCGAATATCTTTCCTGAGGGAGATTGAAGCCCTTCTCTTTCCCATTGGAAGTCACTGTCCTTTCAGAGGGGCAACTGTTTATCACCACTTCCTCTTTGCTTTTTGAATCAGAATTTCTAGAACAGTCAACCTGTAGTGCACTGGCATGACAACTACACTGTGAGGCTAAATTTCCCTCACAAAAGTCTAGTCTCTGTTGCTTTCCATCTGCAGTGTAGGGCATGTTCCCCATGTGGTATGGCCAGGGAATGTTAAAACACTGATCACTGTTACTGATAAAACTTAGAACTTCCTATGGCCATGGTTGAGAGTAAACTGATTTTCTGAGATAAAGGAGGTTTGAAAGGGGGTGGGAATCACATTTTGATTGAGTTCCTACTTTAAGTCAGGCATTGTATTAAAGACTTAACATAGTTGTCCTTACTCTTTATTTCAGAGTGATTCTAATTAGTATCTGATATTTTATCAACTGGAGAAGGAGAGACCTACTGGATACTGATTTAAATATACAGTTCCTAAAAGAACATGATGTTTTGAGGGCAAACAGAAACCTCACTCCCACCTGCTCAGAGGAGAAACTTGTCTATTCTTTAGCCCTTGATAATAATCCTTGGAATTATGGCCCTGCCACCCCAGCTGGGTTTTTTCTCTTAAAGGGAGACAGTAATGAAGGGCCCAGAGGATCTGGCCATGTTGTCATAGCATCATTGAGCTGTAAGATGCCATGTGTTTTCTGATTCTACAATCCCCTATGCAACAGTACACTAGCTGTTCTTTGGATAGGAGCCAGACAATGTGAGCTGTACGTAAGAATTATTTTTGCAGTGTCAAAAGCCATTCTAGGTAGAATCCAAATCACCACTTGCCTTAGACACCCGCTCAGCTTCACTGCAGGTCCAGAGTCAGCCGAGGCCAGAACGAGAACCACTAGGAGTGGAAGCAACACTGTCTCGGTTCTCTGCACATTGTCCAGAAGTGGAGGCCATTTTCCCCTCCTCCTCCGATAGCCTCAATGTAGAACAATCCCAGGAAGGAGTAGCTGGTGTGTTTCTGGCAAGGGCATAGAATGTTGAATAAATAGTCACCTGTTTACAGACCAACAAAATGCTTCACCCCTCACTGTCTGAACTCCTAGGACTGGGTGTGAGTCCTGCTATTAGAAGAAACATTTCTGAAGTACCTCCCCAGGATCTTTCCAGCATTGGGAATCATAAAAGGAGCTAGGAGAGGGGCCCCATATTTTTCCTGTGTGTGCTGTGATGCTCAGATATCACATCTAACCACTACTGCTTATGTCATAGGCTGAGAAATACCAGTGACTTTAGAGTGAAATGGGGAGTCCTTGGAAAATGAATCTGATGACATCTGCCTTAGCCTTCATTGCATGGATTGCTTTATTAGTTTTCGAGGGCTTCCAACACAAAGAAACACAAACTGGGCGTCTTCAAACAGAAATGTATTCTTTCACAGTTCTGGAGGTGAAAGCGTCTGAAATCAGGACGTCAGCAGGGCCATGCTCCCTCCGAAGGCTCCAGGGAAGGATCCTTCCTTGCCTCTTCCTAGCTTCTGATGGTTTCTGGGGGTGTTCCCCTGGCTTGTAGACACATCACCCCAATCTCTGCCTCTGTTGTTACATGGTCTTCCTCTCTGTGTGTCTCTTTATCTCTGTGTCTCCTCTCTTCTCATAAGGACATCAGTCATGTTGAATTTAAGACATACCCCCAATTCAGTATCATCTCATCTTAGCTTATTACATCTGCAGAAACCCCATTTACAAATAAGATCGCATTCTGAAGTTCCAAGTGAACTGAATGAATTCATTCACTGAATGAATTTTTGGAGGACACTATTCAACTCACTATAATTACCTTTAAAACACTCATTTATGGCTTCCCTGTTGGTTTCTCACTCACATTCCTTTCTGGACAGATGCCAGCGCTGCCACTTCTGCTGATTCAGCTGCTTTGCCCAGCAACCAAGGAGCCAGGTCTGCTCAGCCCTTCCATCCTTCGAGCGGCACTGGCCAGCTGAGCAGGACACTAGAACACGGTAGCAGTGGCCCATGGGAAGAGATGAGGCCTCAAAAAATGAATGCATCTGGAGACCTAGCCTCCTTCTCCTGTTTGTACCAGCCCAACTCCGAAACCTCTGGTAAAACACAAAGGTGCACTTGGTGAAATCGAGCCCATTGATAGGAATGACACATTCCTTTCCTGGCCAGAGGATTTTTTGATTCCTCTGTTAGAACTTGGCTCATAAAAAATGATGGGACAATATGTGGATAAGCCAGACAGTGAGAACCAGCTCAGTGCTGGTTCTTTGTAAGTGCCTTCTCCTAGTCATCCTACCTAGGAACTCACTCTGGGCAGGAGAGTAGGAGAAGTCAGGGACATTCTGAGGTGCTCTACAAGGAGGATAAGTTACCTCACATTTAAATGCTGGCTTCTCTCTGTACTACAACCTTCTTAAGCCTAGATTAAGACTGCCCTGGAATGCTAAGCTCAGATTCCATGGGGAAGGTCTTCCTTAGGTCAAGAGCTACTGTAGGATGGAAAACTATTTCTACAGAGTCACCCACCCCTACACAGTCTTTCCACTCTTTGACACACACCATGCATACAACCACGAGCCAATCCTGCCCCCATAAACGTTGCTTTTGGATTTGGAGCCAAGCATCCTGGCACCCAGCAGCTAGGAGTGCAGCTATTTAGAGGAATGGCTTGAAGTAGCTCCATTTCTGTGTCCCGGGTAATATAACAATATGACATTTTAAATTCTCAGAGAAAAACCTGACCCTACACAAAATCTCCCAGTGGGTAAAGCCTATTCTCAGCCTCCTCCCTCTGTGCATCTTTTTCCTTCCTTGGAGATTGTTCCCTTCTCTCCTGTTCCCCCTTCAGATCCTGACACCTCCCCAGGCTCTTTCATGTTCCTTTTTTGCCAAAGCTGGTTAAAGGAGAACATTCACTATTACTCATTATTCACAGCCTGGTTTAATTTCATATGCACTTACCTTGGTCTTTCTCTCTGTAAGTGAGTGAATCTCAAAGGCTGTTGAGTTGGGATCATCATGGGGGAGAGGGATGAGATGGAGAGGGAGATTCTCTGGATTGCTATCCATGCCCAGGAGGTAGACAGCCTTTCCCATTACTAGGCCAGTTCTGCCTAGAGGCCTTTAGTAGTTTCTCACCCCGTGTCCATCTCCCTTAGATGTACTTGGTGATCTCTGTCTGGGAGGAGACCTGTGGTGTTTCCTCACAGGGGCCACCTTGTGGTTGAAAGCCCAGGAGCTTTAACTAAAGTTGCCTGGTGCTTCCTGAATGCCAAGGAGAGAGGAATGCCAAGGAGAGAGGAAGAAGCTGACGGAAGGATAGAGATAGGTAGAGATCTTGCAGACAGATGCCAGGCAGGCCCCACAGCTGCCCAGGGATGATCAGGCTTCCCCACCGCCTACCTCTCCTATGTCTTGGTGGTTTGCAGTACCGGCTGACCTGCTGGAAAAGAATCTTGCTGAGATCCAGAAACTGCGCCAGCGCCTGGAGGAGTCTGTCAGCCTCAATGACCGCCTGAGGGAGAGGCTGGAGCATGTGCTCAGCAATGGTGACCAAGGAAAAGGTAGAAAGGCAGAAAGTTTATGTTTCTGTCCACATCTAGGGAGTCTCAAAAGGGCATATAGCTTCTTGGGGCAGAGTGTTACAGGTGTAAAGCACATTGGTGTGCATGATTTCATTTGTTCCTTACAATCAGCCCAGACAGGGAAGCAGGAAGGGTACTATTGCTCCCAGCGAGTGGTTTGCCCCAAACAGGGCTAGGTCTCATTCTCAGGACTATCTGAAGTGATGTCATTCTTATATGTCCTTATACTGCCTGGTGCTGTTCTTGGGCTTGTGGCCTGACTGGCAACTGGTAGCACCAAGGTTTCCATGGTGCCCACTTCAGCTGAATGAGAGCAACATTCCACCTTTATGCCATTACTACATGCCTTGGATATCACCTGCCTCTTCTCTTGTGCTAACGACCCTTATTCCCACACTCTTCACCCTGGATGCTCTCACTTGGAGACCAATTCTTTCACACATCTTCTTCTCTCATATTAAGGCCAGAAGAATGATGACCTACAACATCATAACCAAAGCCAGTTAGGGGGAAAGACCCTGGTCCATACCTGAAGCCATTGCATGTGAGAGTGTGTGGCCTACTGTGGTGTGCCCAGCAAAACCTGAGCCTGAGCCATACTGCACTGTTATCCCAGTGCATGAGGACACCAGGTTTTCTGATTGGCTGAGACTAAAATTTTAATGGGTGCAGGAAAGTACATCTTTGAAAGTATCTGTTAGCTAAAGATGCGACTTGTCTGGGTTGTTTTTATTCCCTGTGAGGTATCTACCTCCATCTTCCATGGTTAGGACCTGTAGTCCACACTGTAGTTCTGCAACAGAAAAAGGGCTCAGGGAAGAAAACTGGAGTTTTCAGGCTTCCAGAAGGAAAAAAATCAAAGATGAAGTCATTTCCATATTTCTTCCTTTCTGCAGCAATGCCCAGTCATAGAAGCAAAGAGAAGTAGGCAGCACAAAAATTGACCAGATCCACACAGCTTAAAACTATCATAGCTTATTCCCAATCTAGATAAGGCTGCTTCTTACAAGATCCCACCTACATGTTCACGGACTCCTGGCTCCAGGAGTAAATAGTTCTGGAAAATCTACATGTCATGTTTAAGTTCCCTTCCCAATCTTTGCAGATAATCAGAGAGTCACTAGCTGTCAACTAGAAAACAGCTTGGTGTCTCTCTTCCTGTCTTTCCCACTTTCACCTGGGTATGGAATAGGAGAGAAGAAATATAAGTTTTTGTTTGGTACAATCAGTGAATTCCCTAATCCCTCCAGACTTCATTGCAACCCTGTCTCTCCCTCCCTAGGTACTGCACAGTCCACTGTAGCCCCTCGTTCATATACTCAGAGTCACTCTTCCAGCTGTGGCGAGGATATCCTGTGACATGATGCCTAGAGGGTCTAGAAGAATGTTCTCCAGAACTTTTCCAGCCCTGTCCAACAGAATTCTTGGGTGGGAACTTGGAGGCATTGGATATTATCTTTAAATGAAGAGATCAAATTAATAAATTATTTTTTAAATGAGTGTTCATATTTATTTATTGAACACCTATAAAGAGTAAACTTTGTGTAGAAAAGAATAAAACCAGAATGGCCTGAAATTCGTGGAAAAGGTTAAAGGAGAAATGAGTTTTCTTTATTAGCTATCTCTGTTTCAGAAGACTAGAATGAGAATTTCACTGCTGTGGGAAGGTAAGAAACATTAATAGATTGTGACGATGTAGAATTCCTTGACTTCCATTACATGCTTAGAAAGAACAGAAAAGCTGTCACATGTGAAAAGATTGTAGGATAAAATCTGAATGTTTTAAAATGAGGATAACTTACCATATCAGGTGAGCTTCATTCAAGAGAATGACAGAACCTACTTCTCAATGTGAATAAACACTGAGAAGTCGTGAAGAGCACAGTTGCCGTATGCCTGGAATGTAGCCATTCTGACTACTGTGAGATGATATCTCACTGTAGTTTTAATTTGCATTTCTCTGATGATTAGTGATGTTGTGCATTTTTTCATATATTTGTTGACTGCTTGTATGTCTTTTTTTGATAAGTGTCTACCCATGTCCTTTGCCCATTTTTAAAATAGGGTTATTTGGTTTTCTCTTGTTGATTTAAGTTTCTTATAGAGTTTGGATATTAGTCCTTTGTCAGATGCACAGTTTTCAAATATTTTCTCCCATTCTGTAGGTTGACTGTATACTCTGTTGATTATTTCTTTTGCAGTGCAGAAGCTTTTTACATTTAAGTCCCATTTGTCAATTTTCGTTTTTGTTGCATTTGCTTTTGAGGTCTTAGTCATAGGCCAATGTCGAGAAGAGATTTTCCTAGGTTTTCTTCTAGCATTTTTATAGTTTGACATCCTATATTTAAGTCTGTAAACCATCTCGAATTAATTTTTGTATATGGTGGGAGGTGAGGGTCCAGTTTTATTCTTGTGCATTTGGCTAGCCAGTTTTCCCAGCACCATTTATTGAATAGGGTATCATTTTCTCCATTGTTTATTTTTGTCAACTTAGTTAAAGATCAGTTAGCTGTAGGTGTGTGACTTTATTTCTGGGTTCTCTATTCTTATCCACTGATTTATGTGCCTATTTTTGTACCAGTACCATGCTGTTTTTGTTGCTATAGCCTTGTAGTATAGTTTGTAGTTAGGTAATGTGATGCCTCTGGATTTGTTCTTTTTGCTTTGGATTCCTTAACCATTCGGGCTCTTTTTTGGTTCCATGGGGATTTTTTTTTTTTTTTTTTTTTTTTTTTTGAGACAGAGTCTCACTCTGTCACCCAGGCTAGAGTGTAGTGGCATAAGCTCGGCTCACTACAACCTCTGCCTCTGGGTTCAAGTGATTCTCCCACCTCAGTCTCTTGAAGTAGCTGGGACTATAGGTGTGTGCCACCACGCCTGCTAATTTTTGTGTGTTTTGATAGAGACGAGGTTTCACCATACTGGCCAGGCTGCCCTCGAACTCCTGACCTCAAGTGATCCTCCTGCCTCAGCCTCCCAAAGTGCTGGGATTACAGGTGTGAGCCACCATGTCCAGCCCCATAAGAATTTTATAATGTTTTTCCTAATTCTGTAAAAAATGACATTGGTAACTTGATAGGAATTGCGTTGAATCTTTAGATTGGTTTGCACAGAATGCTCATTTTAACAATATTGATTCTTCCAGTCCACAAGCATGGAATGTTTTCCCATTTGTTTGTGTTGTCTATTATTTCTTTCATCAGTGTTTTGTAGTTCTCCCAGTACAGATCTTTGACCTCCTTGGTTAAATATATTCCTAGGTATTTTGTTTATTTTATCTGTGTGTGTGTGCGTGGCTATTGTAAATGGGATTAAGTTCTTGATTTGGGTCTCAGCTCGAGCATTTTTAGTGTATAGAAATGCTACTGATTTTTTGTATGCTGATGTTGTAACCTGAAACTTTACTGAACTTCTTTATCAAGTCTAGGGGTATCTTGGAGGAATCTTTAGAGGTTTCTAGATACAGGATCATGTCTTTGGTGAACAGAGATAATTTGACTTCCCCTTTTCCTATTTGGATGATTGCTTTTTTATTTTTATTTTTATTTCTCCTGACTGATTGCTCTGGCCAGGATTTCCAGTACTGTGTTGAATAGGAGTGGTGAGAGTGGACATCCTTGTCTTGTTCCAGTTATGAGGGGCAATGCTTCCAACTTTTGCCTATTCAGCATGATGTTGGCTATGGGTTTGTCATAGATGGCTCTTATTATTTTGAGTTATGTTCCTTTGATGGCTGGTTTGTTGAAGGTGTGTATCATGCAAGAGATGTAAGATTTTATTGAATGCTTTTTATGCATCTATTGAGATAATCATATGGTTTTTAAAAATTCTGTTTATGCAGTAAATAGCATCTTTTTTTTGCATCTGTTGAATCATCTTTGCATCCTAGGCATAAAGCCCACTTGATCATGATGAATTATCTTTTTGATGTGCTGCTGGATTCAGTTTGCTAGTATTTTGTTGAGAATTTTTGCATCTATGTTTATCAGGGATATTGGCCTGTAGTTTTCTTTTTTTATTGTGTCCCTGCCAGATTTTTGTATCAGGATGATACTGGTTTCATAGAATGAGTTAGGAATCCCTCATCCTCAATTTTTTGGAATAGTTTTAGTAAGATTGGTACCAGCTCTTCTTTGCATGTCTGGTAGAATTCAGTTGTAAAATTCTGTCTGGTTCAGGGCTCTTTCAGATTAGTAGAATTTTTATTACTGATTCAATTTCATAACTCATTATTGGTCTGTTCAGGATTTCAGTTTCTCCTGGTTCAATCTTAAGAAGTTGTGTGCTTCCAGGAATTTAACTATTTCCTCTAGGTTTTGTAGTTTGTGCATATAGAGATGCTCATAGTAGTCGCTGAGGATCTTTTGTATTTCTGTGGTATGAGTTGTAATGTCACCTTTGTAATTTCTGATTGTGTTTATTTGGATCTTTTTTTTTCTGGTTAATCTAGCTAGTGGTCTATCAATCATTCAAATAACCAACTCTTCATTTGTGTGTGTGTGTGTTTTTTTTTTTTTTTTTTTGGTCTCTGTTTCATTTCGTTCTGCTCTGATCTTAGTTATTTCTTTCCTTCTCCTAGCTTTGGGTTTTGTTTCTTCTTCTTTTTCTAGTTCTGTAGGTGTGGTATTATGTTGTTAATTTGAGATCTTTCTATCTTTTCAAGGTAGATATTGAGTGCTATAAACTTTCCTCTTAACACTGCTTTTGCTGTATTCCAGAGTTTTTGACACATTGTGTCTCTACTTTCATTTGTTTCAATTTTTTTATTTCTGCCTTAATTTTATTGTTTACCCAAAAATGATTCTGTTGTTTAGTTTCCATGTATTTGTGTGGTTTTGAGAGTTCCTCTTGGCATTGATTTCTGCTTTTATTTGCTGTTGTCTGAGAAGATACTTGATATAATTTCATTTAAAAAAATTTATTGAGACTTGCTTTATGACTGAGTATGTGGTCAATCTTAGAGAATGTTCTGTGTACAGAAGAGAAGAACGTATATTCTGTGGTTGCTGGATAGAGTATTCTATAGACATCTATTAAATTCATTTGGTCAAGAGTCCAATTTAAGTCCAAAGTTTCTTTATTAGGTTTCTGCCTCAGTGATCTGTCTAGTGCTGTCAGTGGGATGTTGAAGTCCTCCACTATTATAGTATGGCTATTTCTTTGCTTAGGTCTAGTAGTATTTGTTTTATAAATTTGGGTGCTTCAGTGTTAGGTGCATATATATTTAGGATAGTTAAATCTTTTTGTTGAATTGAATGCTTTCTGATTACATAATGCCTTCCTTGTCTTTTTTTTTTTTTTTTTAACCGTTGTTGGTTTAGTCTGTTTTACTTGATACAAGAATAGCAACTCCTGATCTTTTTTGTTTTCCATTTGCATAACAGATCTCTCTCTATCCCTTTACTTTGAGCCTCTGGGCGCTATGACATGTAAGATAGATCTCTCTTAAAGGCCACAGAAAGTTTGATTTTTTTTTCCCCCAATTTGCCACCTTATGCCTTTTTTTTTTTTTTTAAATGGAGTCTCACTCTGTCACCCAGGCTGAGTTTAGTGGTGCGATCTTGGCTCACTGCAGCCTCTGCTTCCTGGGTTCAAGTGGTTCTGCCTCAGCTTCCCGAGTAGCTGGCGTTACAGGCACCCACCACCACGCCCAGCTAATTTTTGTATTTTAGTGGAGATGAAGTTTCACCATGTTGGCCAGGCTCGTTTCGAACTCCTGACCTCAAGTGATCTGCCTGCCTTGGCCTCCCAGAGTGCTGGGATTACAGATGTGAGCCATCATGCCTGGACTACTCTATGCCCATTAAGTGGAGCTTTTAGGCCATTTACATTCAAGGTTAATATTCATGTGTGAGGTGTTATTTTTGTCATAGTGTTAAGCTAGTTGCTTTGTAGACCCAATTATGTACTGCTTTATAGGGTCTATGAGCTTTGTAATTACATGTGCTTTTATGGTAGCAAGTACCATCCATGTTTAGAACGCCTTTGGACATTTGTTTAGAGCCTGTCTGGTGTTAATGAATTCCCTTAGCATTTCTCTGTCTGGGAAAAACTATTTCTCCTTCATTTATGAAGCTTAGTTTGGCAGAGTATGAAACTTTGACGAGCACTTTTTTTTTTTTCTTTTAGGTGGCTAAAAATAGGCCCCAGTCTCTTCTGACTTGTAAGATTTCGGTTGAGAAGTTTGCTGTTAGTCTGATGGGATTTCCTTTAGAGATAATTTGGTCCTTTTCTTCAGCTGCCTTTAAGATTTTTTCTTTCACGTTGATCTTGGAAAGTCTGATGACTGTATGCTTTGCAATGGTTATCTTGTGTAGTATCTTGCAGAAGTTGTCCGAATTTCTTGTATCTGAATATCAATCTCTCTAGTAAGACTAGGAAAATTCTTTCCTGAATTATTCCTTCAAATATGTTTTCCAGGTTGCTTACTTTTTCTTCTTCTCTCTCCAGAATGCCAATAAGTCATAGGCTTGATTGCTTTACATAACCTCATAATTCTCAAAAGCTTTGTTCATTTTTAAAAATTATTTTTTCTTTATTTTTGTCTGACTAGGTGAATTTGAAAGACCAACCTTCAAGCTCTGAAATTCATTCTTCTGCTTGTGTAGTCTATTGTTAAAGCTTTCAATGTGTTTTGAAATTCCTTTAGTGAATTTTCAATTATAGAAGTTGTATTTGTTTGTTTCTTAATATAGTTTTCTTGTCTTTCATATTCTGCATTGTTTTTCTGGTTTCTTTGCATTGGACTTCAACTTTTTCTTGGATCTCATTGAGTTTCCTTGCAATACGTATTTGGAATTCTTATCTGTCATTTCCGACATTTCAGTCTGGCTAGGATCTCTTGCTAGGAACTAGTACAATCCTTTGGAAGTGTGTAAATACTCCGGGTACACTGGATTCCTTCTCATCTGAGGAAGCTGTTGCTTCTTATTTTTGAATTTGGTATTGTTTGGATGAGGATTTTTAATTTTTTTATTCTTTTTTTTTTTCTTGATGGTATGACTGTGATATGTGTTGTGTATGATTGTTTGGCTTCATTTCTGGGTGCTTTCAGGGGGCCCTATCTCTGTATGTGTTTCTTGGTTGTAGGTAGCTTCTGAGCAGTAGCTTTCTCAGATGCTGCTTGTTGTAGTGATGTACTGGAAGTAAAAGCTAACACACTAACCCCTGTTGGGGGCTGAGGGTAGGGAATTCTCAGGAAGCTTATCTCATGGACTAACACTAAGCCCTTCGGGTAGCAGGGTTTTTTTATTCAGTGGTCCAGTTTAGGATGCAGTTCAGTAGATGCTGCTTAAGAGTAAGGGTGGGTAGGTAGGCTGGTGTCCAGTGGAAAAACCTGCCCTGACAGGATGGTGGCAAGAGATCATGTTGTGGTGTGCTGAGGCTTCAGGGGAAGGGGCAGAGGTGCACTAGCTCCTCCTCCTGAGTAGGCAAGAATGTGATCTGCTTCCCTATCATGCCCCTGTCACAGAGCTCATAACCTTCATTTTATAAAGACTTTGTCCTTCGGTTCCTGGCTGTGGTGCAGCTGAAGTCTATGGATATGCCACTCTGACAGCTACCACTAAAATGGGGTTTAGGGCAGAGCCTCTTCCCCGAGTCCAGGGCAGGCAACTCCATGATCTGTCCTCCATTGCCAGGGCACTGCAGCTTTGTATAGGGAGGGAGAATTGGGCCCGTCCTTCCTGAAAGCTGAAGCAGCACAGGCTCACTTTCAGCCTGGGTGGTGCCACCATGAATAACATAAATAGTGTTCTGTCCTAGTGCACACTCACTGGGTCCTAGAGAAAAGAACCACTGCTACGTCTGCAGCCATACAGGGGATAGGGGAGAGATGATCCCTGCTTTTCCACGCCCGTTCCTGGATGTCAATGCTGCCCCCTTCTGCGATTGGTGCCATGCTAGTGTTTTCTTTGTCCCTTGGAGGGCTTTGGGACAGTGAGCAAACAACTGTTCTGATAAACGCAATTTAACCCGCGACCCTTGACTCGCTCAGGTCGTGGGGTTGGGCCGCCTTTGCGCTTTGCCTTTGAATCTGCCCTTCTTCTGGGTTTGTTCTCTCGAGCCAGGGGAAGGACTGGGTCCGCTCTCTTTGGCTCCTCTTGCCTTATCAGAAACCTCACACTCCGTCCTTTTCCAGAGAAGCTTCAGAGAGTGCTTTGCTGGGTTTGCTGGCGTCCGGCAGGGTGCAAGTATGTGGGGATGCGCGCTGTTAGTCTGTGTTTCCTCCGCTGTGACGGCTCTTCCCGATCCTGTAGGAAAAGGCAATGCCCCTTTTGTCTTGTCCATGTGGGACTCCAAAGAGTCCAGACGCGACAGAAAGGCGGCGAATCCTCTCAGAGTGGGCAGGGGAGGAGATGGAATATGGGAATGGGGCGGTAGAGGGGTGGGATTTCATGAAATTTCCTGATTTAAGGCTATCATGAAGTAGGCCTCTTTGGGAGCTCGGCTCTCCAGTCGCTGGTAAGGGTAACATCCCATCAGCCTCTGGTGAGGTTCAGTCGCGTTCCCCGACTGCATTTGGAGCCAAAGGCAGAACGAGGCGGGCACTGCGGCCTGGCGTCCAGTGACCTAGCGATCTGCATATTCCTCAGGGTGGAAGCACTTGGACTTCAGATGTGAAGGCAATGCGGTCACTACTGCAGTAAGAAAAGCAACTAGGGGAAATGGCACCTTCTCCAAACTTTTTTTGAGACACTCTCGCTCTGTCGTCCAGGCTGGAGTGCAGTGGCGCGATCTTGGATTTGTAAACTATAGTAGAAATGGCTGATCTAAGATTTTCATGATTATATTTTGCCTCCTTTTGCAAGCGTGTGGTTTCCGTAGTGTAGTGGTTATCACGTTCGCCTCACACGCGAAAGGTCCCCGGTTCGAAACCGGGCGGAAACAGGTCTCCTTTTAACTTTAAATTTAGTGAGTTTACTCAAGGTTGAAAAACAGAAAAGTTGTTGAACCTGTGACCTACATTTTAGACCTCATCAATCTAGACAGATTGTCGACCAGGCTACAATTTCCACTGGTCTGCCAGTAAGAGTACGTCACAGCAGGCCTGCTTAATGTTAGCTTTGGTTCCAGAAATTCCTTAGGGTTCTTTTCATTCTCTTCTATCGCCTGAATTTTCACAGGCTGACACTGAAAGTGGATGACATCTTAGCGCATTTCCTAAGGGTCCCGCTTGGCTTCGCTTTACTCTGATCCAGTTGCAGATCTGGCTGATTTGAGAGACAACAAAACAAAACATTTTTAAAAAAGGTTCTAAATCTGCATCTGGAACTCGTAGAGTCAATATTCCAAAATCACACGAATTATGTATATACATTTGCATGCATACCCCTTCCCCAAATAATCCTCAGCAAACCGGTAAGTGTCCAAACTACTCTCCGGAGGCTTAGGTAATCAACAATTTAGTAAATATAATTCCTAATGTGTAGTGTACACATCCTGTATTGCCCACCCTTCTCTATTGCTTTGTCCCCAAGCGCCCTCAATTCTGCCTAAATGGGTTCCAGGTCATAGCCACCGACTCTCGCTTTGCCTTCTGGCCTGGAGGCAGTGCGCTTCAGCACCATTGCGCCAGGTGAGGCTGCTGAGAACAGCTAAGTGGCCAGCACTAGTGCAGCTGGAGGCCAAGGCCCAGAATCTTCAGGAGTCTGCCCTTTACCCAGGCGAAAAGCCCAAGGGCTCTCCTCACAGCTTCCCAACATCCCTCTACAGATTTTTTAAAATATTAGTTTTATTAACCTGTAGAGGTGGAGAGAATCAAAGAAATCACAAGATATCTCTGAGGGAAAAAGGAGAGCACCAGGAGTACATCACTTAAGAGTATTGAACCAGCAAGCCAAGGATAGGAAAATGGAATGGATAGGATGACTGCAGGGGATTGTACTGAGGTGGATGCTAACCACTATTTACTGTTAATAGGTTGAGCCAAGCACACTAATGGGGACATAACCGAAATACTTAATAGGGCACTCTTTTGCCCACCATGTGTTTTATCGTATAATTGCTAAATGATGTATTACCCTACTGGTTCTATGAAGCTTCCGGAGCCAAGGAGCCAGAGCATGGGAGCATAAAAATCCTGTCAATTGAAGCCTTGGGCTCTGCACTGCTAAGGCTGGCCCAGAGGCTGGATTGCAAATGCAGGTGCTAGTGTAATGGAATGGATGTTTGTGTTCCCTTCAAATTATATATTGAAGCCTTAACTCCCAACGTGAAAGTATTTTGGAGGTAGGGCCTTTGGGAAGTAATGGTCATGGAGGTCATGGAGGTCATGACCATAGGATCTCCATGATGAGATCAGTGTCATTATAAGAAACAGAAGAAAGATCAAAGTGCTCTCTCTCTCTCTCCACCATGCAAGGACAGAAGGAGAAGGTAGCAGTCTGCAAGCCAGGGAGAGAGCCCTCACCAGGGAACCAAATCAGCTGGCAGTTTGATCTTGGACTTCTCAGCCTCTCAAACTGTGAGAAAGAAATTCCTCATGTTTAAGCCAACCAGTCTGTGGTATTTTCTTATGGAAGCCTAAGTTAAGATAGCTGGTTCACCGGGGAATCCACTGGCATGAACCTGTGAAAAGTTTATGACACGTCAAGTAGTTTGCTGCTCCTGGATTTGAGTATTGGCAAGAACTATTAGAGTGATGAGCACAGAGGGAAGAAGGGTACAGAGAATAAGGTATTCATCATTGTATCGTTGTACTGAAGAAATAAAGGGACATTACATGGTTTTAGGCTGAAGTTATGTGCAGATTTCAGCTGTGGAAGGGTCACTTAGCATACAGTGTGGCAAGTGAGTGGTGCGTACTACACTGGCTGTAGGGAGTCCAGTTTTGTTTGTTTGTTTTTGTTTTTGTTTTTTGAGACGGAGTCTTGCTCTTTCACTCAGGCTGGAGTGCAATGGTGTGATCTCGGTTCACTGCAACCTTCGCCTCCCGGGTTCAGGTAATTCTCCTGCCTCAGCCTCCCAAGTAGCTGGGAATACAGGCGGGTGCCCCCACGCCCAGCTAATTTTTTTTTTTTTTTTTTAGTTTTAGTAGAGACAGGGTTTCACCGTGTTAGTCAGAATGGTCTCAATCTCCTGACCTCATGATCTGCCTGCCTTGGCCTCCCAAAGTTCTGGGGTTACAGGCATGAGCCACTGCACCTGGCCAGGAGTCCAGTTTTTTTTGTCTGCTTATGTTAATGGACGCAAGAGCTGATAGATGGAAAAGTGTGGTAATAAAGTGGCAGTAAGCTTGTGGAGTATCCAATAAACCTAAACACTACTTTTTTGAATTGAACTGAAATTGTTGTGTTGTGAAAACTAGAGTTTATCCAAAGAAAGATCTGGCTTGGCAAATAGGATGGATGGTGGCGAGGATAAGTGTGCTAGGCAGGGCTAGAAACAGGTTTTAGTGATCACTGAAACACCCAGGACAGTGCACTACTCTTTGGGAGATGCTGTACTTGGGTCTGATCACTGGGTTTTGAGATAGAGGATGGTACATGATGCTGACAGGGAACTCACTGGTGTGTTGAGTTTTAGCATCTGTGACTCTGAGATGCATATGAGGCCTTTATAAATTTAGAAGGTGAGAGTAGAAAGTACAGGTTTGTATTTTAGAAGGAGATTTGGGAATAAATGTAGCTCTGGTTGATACAGATAATATGTTAAGGTTTGTTGGCCAGAGCTGATGTGTGTCTTGGGTGTTGGGCAAAGAACAGAGAACAGCCAAAGCTCTTTGAGGTCAAGGTGAAGGGTGATTTCTTTGTTGGGCTCAAGTTTATGACTCAGCCTGGACCTAGCTTGGCTTCTCAGCTAGAGAAGAAGCATGATTCCATGTCACACACAGCTCCTGTCTTTGAAAAAGTCATAATGACTCCTAGACCCAACATGTGGGACAAACTCTGGATTTTTCTCTTCAGTTTACTCTCTCCAGGGAAAATTGAGGAAAGACATCTCTCTACTATTTGAACTTCATCAAAAGACTAATATGTTAATATTTTGACCGTCAATATTTCCTTAATCTAGTCTACTCCTTAAATAGCTAATACATCAAAGCATGTTAACTTAGAAATTGGAATCTCCCTAACAATATTGACTGCAAGCATTATTAATCTTTTTATATCACATTTCCTTCAAGTGCTTCATACATCTTCAAGCAGACAAATAATAGTATTATAATGATTATATGACCGATCATTACTCTTTTGCCAAAAAAAACAGCGACAAAAGACTAACTCAGTATACCAACCTTTGTTTCTTCATTATCTCTACCTTGATTCTGTCCTTTCATTTCCTCTTTCTTCTAATTCTACTTCTGCTTCTTTTTTCCTCCCTGGATTTGAACTTTACTTACCTAAGCTATCAGTTAGGTTACCTTCTCAGACACTAAGGCAGCAGTTTGAGGTTGAGAATTGAAGATTTAGGATTAGAGAAAAGAAACATGAATGAATTTCTGATATTTTATTATAGGGTTTGTAATGCAGGTAGAAAGACCTTTTTCAGAGTTAAGAGTTTGATCCGACGAATGAGCTGTTTTGATATTTATAACTTTGTCTAGTAAAAGTTTCCTATAAAAACATTTGGTTTGGATGTCTTTGTTAGCTTTTAGTCGACACTTGAAAAAGCCACTTGCAAGTTTCTAAGTCTTTCTGGATACTCTTTTCAGTTATCCTCCAGGCAGTTGGTAGGGAGAGGCATTGGTAGTTCAGTGGTAGACTTCCCGCCTCCCATGTGGGAGACCTGGGTTCATAATCCTGGACAATGCAATAGGTGTTTTTAACTTCACTGTGACTTTTTACCCATCTTCCTGGAAAAATTATACTGCATAACCTAATAGTGCATTTAGGGTCTTCGCCACCACAAGGTAAAATGACGACAACACTCACCAAAGTAGCAGCAAAGACATTCAGGAGACTAACCCAGGACCCATGCAGCTGAGCTATTGGACTCAACAAACCGCTTAGCAAAGTGGCAAGCACGGAGTGTTTCTTGTGAGTCACTGCAGTTTTCATATTGGTACCTGTTACTTTCATCTATTCTCTGGGCAGATCCCTGCAAACCCAAAGAACCATCAGGTTTCTGATTCCCATGCTGGACCTTGGGCTTACCGCTGAGCCACTATGGAGAGGATGGACAAATGAAGCTCCTGGAAGGAGAGAAGCTGCGGGCGGGCAGTCACCTCAGAGGTCCAAGAGGCCTCAGCAGCCCAAAGAAAGGTGTGTGGGGAGCAGCGGAGACTGGTCCTTGCACAGAGGTGGCCAGTGGACTCTCGGGGCTCTACCCCAGACACCGTGAACTGAATTTGCTAACATCGTCAGCCACCTTGGCCTCCGCGTGTTTTGTGGGCCCATTGATGTTCTGCGAGGGATTCCGTTTGTCTGGCAATGTGTGTCAACAGGTGTTGGCCTGAAATTTGGCCGGGCACGGTGGCTCATGCCTGTAATCCCAGCAGTTTGTAAGGCCTAGGCAGATGGATCACTTGAGTTCAAGAGTTCAAGACCAGCCTGGCTAATATGGTGAAATCCCGTCTCTACTAAAAATACAAAAATTAGCCGCATGTGGTGGCACGCACCTGCTATTCCAGCTACTTGGAAGGCTGAGGCAGGAGAATCGCTTGAACCGGGGAGGCGGAGGTTGCAGTGAGCCAAGATTGCGCTACTGCACTCCAGCCTGAGCGACAGAGCGAGACTATGTCAAAAAACAAAACAAAACAACAACAACAACAAAAAAGGAAGAAGGCAGAGGTGTTGATGGGACAACCAGACCTCCCAGGAGGCTTGCTGTAGAGGCAGTGGCCAGACCCTGAGCGATGACATTTTTTAAAATTATGTAACAGAATGGGGAGAGAAAAACAGAGAAGCACATGAAAGAGAGAAAAGCACAATAATTTGCAGACATCAAAGAATAAAGCATAGGAAATAGTGTGAGTGTTTTTACATTTAAAAAGTATAAGAAGTACAATGGTTGTCAGCAGGCCTTGTGGTCGTGTAGTAGTTAATACTTGTAGTTGTGGTTCCCACAACTTTGGTTCTAATCTGAGTCACAGCAGTGTTTTCTATCCTGTGATTGTGGCTAATAGACCTGTCCTTTGCTTCGCCTTTAATCCTAGCAGCCTCCAGAGAGCAGAATAAACCACTGGCCTGGAAGGGCACCAGCTCCTGGAGTTTAGCCCACAGTGCATAAACTAGGGGGCGACCTGACCAAAACGAAAACTTGGACATGCCCTTTCTCTCACATTTGAGCAGAAAAAATTCCCATAGGTGAAGATGCCGCCTCTTAAGGGTCCTTTGTCTGTAGCTTCCACTGATGAAATAATGTGATTATAGTCTTTTCTGGTAGAGAAAACGGCTGTATCAGTAGGATTTTTTTAAAACACAAAACGAGAATGGGCATTTAATGAGTTTACAATAAAATCTAAACTATTTGTCATGGTCTACACCAGCTTGCCTCCATTCCCCATCAGCTGATTTTTATGAGAACAGTAAATTATTACTATTATTATGATTTTTGAGATGTAGTCTTATTCTATCACCCAGGCTTGAGTGCCATGGCTCAATCTCGGCTCTCTGCAACCTGCATCTCCCAGGTTCAAGCAATGAGAACAGTAAATAAACTACAGTTCACATAAAGTGCACAAATCTTTAGTGCAATTCGTTTAATTTTGATAAATGTAATCACCACCCAGCTCAAGTTATAGAAAATTGCCATCATCTGAGAAAGGCCTGTTAGAGCCCCTTTCCAGGCAATTCCCACCCTGCGTCCACTGAATCACTATTCTGATATCTATTCCCATAGGTTACAATTGCCTGTTCTTAAAGTTCACATGAGTGAATGTACACACCTTTTGTAGAAAGGTCTTGTGAGACGACTCCAGGAGCAAAGAACGACCCTCACAAGGCCCAAGTCCTCCCAGAGCACAGGGAAATTCTCTCCTCAGACCGAGGAAGGGAGAGAAAGTATGTTTTGGTATCTCCCTGGTGGTCTAGTGGCTAGGATTCGGCGCTTTCACCGCCGCGGCCCGGGTTCGATTCCCGGTCAGGGAATTGTTTTGCATTGGGCGCACTCCCACAGGAATCTTTCTTTACTACGCTGTCAGCCAGCCTGCCCCAAGGGCCAGGTGCAGAACAGTCTCCGCAGCCAGGGGCAAACCCCAGCGAAGGAGGGCGAGTCCTGGTGGACCAGCTCTCAACGTTTATCTCCGTGTCTGTCATCCGCTGAAGAGGTTTTAGAGAGCGCCTGAGCGTCTTGATCAGGTGTACACAGCCGTGCAGAGGTGCCAGCCGCCGTGAAGTTGTACCCAATAAGGCCATCCTCTTTGCCGTCGCCGCCCCGGAGGCACCTATGGGGCTGAGCTGTGAATAACTAAGAGAGAGGCCAAACCAAGTCGTGTTGTTTGTGCGTACCCTGGACATGGGCACGGGCCAGTCAGCTGAGCCTCCTCACCTCCCTTCGCAGCTAACGTGCTCGTTAGGCCGTCAGAAGAGGTGACTGGAGGCGATGCCCGCGAAGTTGGGAGTTGGGTGAGCGGCAGGTGAGGTCCTGGAGGGCGGTGCCGTTTGCTGATTGAGCGGCAGAGGGAGGCGATGTTCCCTGAGCCAACAAAGACAGCAGGTGGAGTAGGCACAAATGGAAAACTGTTGCGGGTGCCCTAAGCGGAAGGCAGGTGTAAAAATCAGCACTAGGACGTGGAAGCGATGGTACCATAGTCAAATCCCACAGTGTCTACACTCTACCAAGCACTTGCGCACGCTCCCCCTTTTCCATTCAGTACTCCCAAGAGGGGTTTGGAAAAACCCCGCGTCCAGTGTAAGCTCAGGGGAGAGCGGGAGCCAGGGAAGTGAAGTGCATAAACTGGGCAGAGGCGGCAGGCAGAACCTTGGGGGTGACAGGGCGCGGTGGCTGCGGGGCGGGAGCCGCTGCTGAAAGGCGGCCTGGGTTGTGGTGTGGGGTGACTGTCGGTGGAATCTTTGGCGGAGAGTGGTTTGGAAGAATGGCGAGGGGAGGCAGTGGGGAGGATGGTGACCCTGAGCGTCCGGCCAGGGCGAGGAGGCTGTGCTGTCCCTGCAGGGCATGCGCTCATTCCCACTTACCTGGCAGAGTAGAGACCGTGGTGACGAAGGGGGTTCTCCCAGAGTGAAGGTTCTTCATCGCACTCTAGAGTTGCTGATCCCTGTGATTTCCTCAATGTGGGAAACGGTGTTTGTGCTAGAAGAGGGTTGCCCTCTTTACCTAACATAACGGGGTTCAAGACTGACATCGCCTCACGCCTACCCAAAAACGTTTACGTGGCTTCCTCGTCTCTCTTTTTTTTTCTGTCCTAAAGTCGCCTCATCCTCACATTCCCTCATTTTTTTCTTCCACGCTCGAGAGAGTCTCTCTCTCTCATTAAAAGCTCCACCAAATATTTGAAATATCTCAACCAGAAAGACTCCAATAAATACCTTATTTCATTCGTGGAAGCTACAGACCAGCTAGGTTGAGAGTTGCTTGATATTTTCTGCTAAACGGTGAGGCATAGAGCACTTCGACGGTTTCTCTTTGGGCCTTTGTTTGTGTGCTGTTGGGTTTCCTTCTTTTCCCCAGACAGTATGGCGCTGTGGGGCCAGTGGTAAACCCTACTTTCTGGCTTTCTGGCTGCAGATAAAGGCCGCCACTGGTGCAGGAATGAAAAGCAAACCAAAAGACACACGGGTTCGCCCCAGTGGGCCCAAGATAAAGCCTGACTGCACCAGGATTCGGATTAGAACAGACGTTGTTGCAGGCACAAGGCAGGGTACTAACCACTATAGAATCCCAACTGCCCATCGTTTTGCTTCCCCACCCCTCTTATTTATTTATGCATTTGCTTGAGAGACAGAATTTTGCTTCGTCGCCCAGGCTGGAGGGCACTGGCGCGATCTCGGCTCACTGCTACCTCCGCCTCTCAGGTTCAAGCGATTCTCCTGCCTCAGCCTCCCGAGTAGCTGGGACTACAAACCTGCGCCACCACACCCGGCTAATTTTTGTATTTTTAGTAGAGACGGGCTTTCACCATGTTGGCTGGTCTCGAACTCCTTACTTCAAGTGAGTGATCCACCCACCTCCTCCTCCCAAAGTGTTGGGATTACAGGCGTGAGCCACGGCGCCTGGTCCCCCCCAATTTTTTTTTTTTTTCATGTAAAAACATTTATGCGATTTTTACTTCTTTATTACTGGGCAGCTACAGGTTCTTGTGATTTTCTCTCTCGTATTCTCCTCTCCATTCTGATACATCTCCCATCTTCTCTGCATCCAGTCGGTGCCCTCTGCACGGGCATCCTGGGCTGTCCCTTTGTCTCGTCCTGGTCTCCTCTGTTCACCTTTTCCCTTTTGACTCCCCTGCCTCTTTCCCGCTCCCGCCCCACCGACTCCATCTACTGAAGCCGAGTTGAGTGAGAGGAGAGCAAGCGGAGCAGATGATTGCTTGAAGGCGGCGCAAAAAAACAGAAAGAGCTACCAGGAGAGCCGTCGGGGCGTTCAGCTTCCCTTGGGCCTTACTAGGCTCAGGGTGGGGTCGCAGATCCAGGCATTTCCAGATGCACTGGCTTCTGAAGCAGGCGAGGGTCAACGCAGGGTGAAGGCCATTCGGCCGCTCTTCTGGTTTCAGAGTCACGCAATGCACGCGTTTCTAACGTGCAACAACACGATTAGTCGACTCAGCCTCTCCAGTTTTCCGAAACTTTGTAGTCTGCACACTTGTGCTGCAGAAAGCGAATGGCAACCCCTAGAGGTTAGTGATTGCTTAATCTATGTTGAGATAAAAACGACCAATCGAGGTTGTCTCTGTGGCGCAATCGGTTAGCGCGTTCGGCTGTTAACCGGAAAGTTGGTGGTTCGAGCCCACCCAGGGACGTGCTTTTAAACGTTGGTAGTTGCGGTCAGGTGCGGTGGCTCACGCTGATTAATCCCAACAGTTTGAGAGGCCGACATAGCGGAAGCCTCGCCTGAGCTCAGAAGTTCAAGACCAGTGAGAAATCCATCTCATTTTAAACAAAAAAATTGCAGTTGTTTCTCCTCAGGCCTATGACTGTATTTAAAAGTGAGAGACTGTTCCCTTGTGTCTTGTGCATCCCATAAGGACACAAAGCAGAAGGTCCCTCTCGAGCCTCCTAGAAAATAAGATCCCTCCAGAACAAACTAGGTTGTATGTATGGGAACCTGAAAGTATACGAAGAAAGAAACTTCAAAAATTCTGCCTTGCTTTCCACAAAAATTAACCCATCACAGTCTGCCTTCAAGTGGTGTCGTACCTCTTCACATTACTCCTCTCTGCCTTTATGCTATTATCATGCATTTTACTTTACACGTGTTATAAACCTTACAATCCATCTTTATTACTTTTATTTAAAGAGTCAGATGTGTTTTTGGTTTTTTTTTTTTTTTTTTTTATGTTTTTAAGACTAGTCTCGCTCTATTGGACAGGCTGGAGTGCAGTGGCACAATCTTGGCTCGCTGCAACCTCTGCTTCCCGGGTTCAAGTGATTCTCCTGACTCAGACTCCTGAGTAGCAGAGATTACAGGCATGAGCCACCACACCCGACTAATTTTTGTAATTTTAGTAGAGAGGGGGGTTCACCATATTGGCTAAGCTGGTCTCAAACTCCTGACCTCAAGTGATCCGCCTGCCTCGGCCTCCCAAAGTGCTGGGATTACAGGCATGAGCCACCATGCCTGGCTAAAGAGTCAGATGTTAAAATTATATATTTGCCTATGTAGATGTCATTTCTAGTGGTTTTTCTTTTCTTTCTTTCTTTTTTTTTGTACATCCAGATTTTCATCCGGTGTCAGTTTCGTTCTACCTGGAGGACTCTTTTAATTTTTTTTTGTGTGTGTGTGGTGTAGGCTGGTGGTAGTGAATTTTCAGCTTTCGTAGAATTTGACATTGACATTTTCCCCTCAGTGCTTTTAAGATGTTGCTCCACTGCCTTCTCACTTGAATGACTTTCAATGATATAATCTTTCTGGTTTTTGTAAGTACTATGACTTTTTCTTCTGATTTTGAGATTTTTTTCAATAAATTTGAGCAATTCATTTATGAAGTGCCTACTAAATATGGTTTTCTTCAGGTTTCTTGTGCTTGGGGTATATTCACCTCCTTGGATAAGTAGGTTAACAATTTTCACTATGATTGAAAAATGTCATTGTTTCTTAAATACATTTTTCTTCTTCCCCAGTCTTTTTGGGAACTACAATTACTTGTCTATTAGGTGTCTTAAACTTGCACTATCATTCACTGATGCTCTGTTCATTAAAAAAACAAAAAATTGTTACTATGAGTTGTATTTTAGATATTTCAATCATTCGAGAATTTGTGTTTCTTTTTTTTTTCTTTTTTTATTTTTTTGAGACAGAGTCTCACTCTGTCACCCAGGCTGGAGTGCAGTGGCATGATCTTGGCTCACTGCAAGCTCCACCTCCCGGGTCCACGCCATTCTCCTGTCTCAGCCTCCTGAGTAGCTGGGACTACAGGTGCCCGCCATGAGGCCTGGCTAATTTTTTCTATTTTTTTGTAGAGACGGGGTTTCACTGTGTTAGCCAGGTTGGTTTCGATCCCCTGAACTTGTGATCCACCTACCTCAGCCTCCCAAAGTGCTGGGATTACAGGCATGAGCCACCGCACCTGGAGGCTTTGTGTTTCTTAATCTTTTTTTCTGCAGTGTCTAATCTGCTGTTAATTGCTTCCAGTTAATTTATTATCTCAAATGTTGTAGTTTTTAATCTCCAAAGTTAGATTCTGACCATTTTTATATGTTCGATGCCTCTGCTTAATTCTTTGGACCCATAGAATATTGTCATAATTATCATAATAACTGTTTTAAAGTCCTCTGTGTTCTTTTTTTTTTTTTTTTTTTTTTGAGATGGAGTCTCTTGTTGCCTAGGCTGGAGTGTAATGGCACGATCTCAGCTCACCGCAACATCTGCCTCCTGGGTTCAAGCAATTCTCCTGCCTCAGCCTCCCGAGTAGCTAGGATTATAGGCATGCACCGCCATGCCTAGCTAATTTTTGTATTTTTACTGGAGAAGGGCTTTCACCATGTTGACCAGGCTAGTCTCGAACTCCTCACCTCAGGTGATCCACCTACCTCAGCCTCCTAGAGTGCTGGAATTACAGGCATGAGCCACTGCGCCTGGCTGTCCTCTCTGTTAATTCTAACATCATGTTAGGTCTGGTTCAATTTTGATTAACTGATTATTTCTCCTCTTTATGGGTCATCATTTCCTGGCTCTTTGCCTATTTGGTATTCTTTAATTGGACGCAGGACATTGTGAAGTTTACCTTTTTGCATGCTAGCTATTTTTAAATTCCTTTTTTTCCCTTGCCAGCAGGAAGTTATATTTTATAATTCCTATAAATCGTCTTGAATTTTTTCTGGGGTGCACTTAAGTGACCTGTAAACAGTTGGATCCTTTTGGATCTTGCTTTTATGAACTTTTACGTGGTTCAGGAGTAGTGCTCAGTCCAGGGCTGATTATATCCCGTTACAAAAGCATTATGAATTATGAATCATTCCAGTCTGACTGGTGCGAACAGATACTGTTTTCTGCACTGTGTGAGTACCAGACGCCGTTCCATGATTTTCTTGGATGTTTCTTTCCCTGGTACTAGTCAGCTACTCTTTTCACAATCATGCACTGACTAGTGCTCTGCTGAATACTGGTGGCAGAACCTGTTCATATGCCCAGATTCTCTCTCTGCTTAGTTATCTTCTCACTGGATCTTTGTCCTATGAACTCTGTCTTGCTCTCCCCAGACACTTAGCTTCACTTCCTCAATTCAGGGAGTCTGCCACCAATCCTTTTCTTTGTGCCTAGCCTGGAAACAATTCTGCACCAGGCTGGCTTTCCCTTCCATCCCACATGGAACTGGGGGTTCAGTGTAACTGAAAACATTTGGGCCAATACATTCAGTTTGAACCAGTTGATTTGCATGTCTGTAAAGGAGTCTGGAAAATGAACCCTAGGGCTAATGTGAATGGTGGACAAAATCAGATCTAGAAGTACTGAATGTATCATAAGCTAAGCAGAATTTTTTAAACTAGCAGCATTAGTGATTCAGGTGGAATTTCTTCCTCTTCCCTAGGTTCAGTTTCTGGCGAAAGCATGTAGTTTGTTTTGTTTTGTTTTGTTTTCTCACTGTCAACATAACCTCATTTGTTGCATCTGTTGGAATGTTTATTACTCACTTGGTGAGTCTGGTCTACATAGAGATTCAGCATCCAGGAGCAGGGCCACTGTGAGCCTGTCAGTCAAGGAAATGTGGGAAAGAAAAATCCCATTGGGGTTTATTTATTTGTTTGTTTGTTTATTTATTTATTTGTAGAGGAGTCTCACTCTGTCGCTCAGGCTGGAGTGCAGTGGTGTGATCTCTGCTCACTGCAACCTTGGCTAACTGCAACCCCGGCTCACTGCAACCCCCGCCTCCCAGGCTCAAGTGATTCTCCTGCCTCAGCCTCCCCAGTAGCTGGGATTACAGGCACCCGCCACCACGCCCAGCTAATTTTTGTATTTTTAATAGAGACGGGCTTTCACCATGTTGGCCGGGCTGGTGTCAAACTCTTGACCTCAGATGATCCACCCACCTCCATCTCCCACAATGCTGGGATTACAGGCGTGAGCTGCAGAGCCTGGCCTAAAAATATTACTTTTGCAAGGCACAGTACAGGTCCCGGAAGGCTCTCACCCACTTTCCCACCCTTTCCCAACCTTGTCTCCTGCTTTTGCCTTCTATTCTCCTTGACAGGTCTGGGATCACTGCATCCAGGGCTTGCTTTGCCTTCTATTCTCTGGAGGGAGCACTTAGGCACTTGGGTGCCAGACTGCTGCTTGGAACCACTGAGTGGCCAGCACTGGTGTAACTGCAGGCCACGGCGTCTGAATCCTCAGGGATCTGCCCTTTACCCAGGTCAAAGGTCCAAGGGCTCTCCTCACAGCTTTCTGCCAGCCCGCTCCAGATATACACATCTTCTTGGAGGTTCAGTTTCTGCCCAAGACCCAGCACATATGTCATGGAGCAACCGTGACTTTATGATTTTTTGTCTGGACTTCATGGATCCAACAGGAGTATAGACGAATGTGAAAAGGTTACAATTCTAAAGGTTATAAACCCATAGAAACACACCAGAACTTACCTCCCACTCTGGAAGGTGAATGGTGTGGGCTGGAGGGGTTGTTGCTGCCCTTCAGGCCAAGCACTAATTCCTCCAGTATCACAACCCTGCCCTCAAGGCAGACACGTTGATGACGAGACAATGTATTACCATTACGCTTGTAATCCCAGTGCTCTGTGAGGCTGAAGTGGGTGGATCACCTGAGGTACGGAGTTTGAGACCAGCCTGATCAACATGGGGAAACTCCCGTCTCTCCTAAAAATACAAAAGTTAGCCGAGCGTGTTGTGCACACCTGTAATCCCAGCTGCTCGGGAGGCTGAGGCAGGAGAATCACTTCAACCTGGGAGATGGAGGTTGCAGTGAGCCGACATGGCACCACTGCACTTCAGCCTGGGCAACAGCGAGATTCCATCTCAAACAACAACAACGAGAACAACAAAAAACAACAAGAACAAAAGAAAAAACATATCTATCTATCTATCTATCTATCTATCTATCTATCTATCTATCTGTTCTTATTTGGTGTGAATATGGAATATTGACTCCATATCCTTGGCTTGAGATCCAGATGCAGCTTCAGGTTGGTTTTCTCAGGCAAATCAACTTGTTCCATATCTGTGCTCTGAGACGGAGGGCAGCCAAGCAGGACCCCCAGGAAATAACTCCTGAGTTTTCAGAGATGTAATCACATTGTCAGTCCATGGAGAAATTCCGGCACTGGAAGAGAATGAAGAGAACTTTGTGAGATTTCCTATCTAAAACTTCACATTGTTGTGTCACCCTCAACCTCCCTTGCTGAAATGACTGCCCGGTGGCAAATGTGCCCTTCCCTCCTCACCACTCTGACTCGCAGGACAAGGAATGAGGTTCGCTGTGAGCAGGTTTGTTGATTAGCAATGGCATTCCTTTCATGTTTCTTTAGAATCACCTACGTATTTCCAACATTCAGGAAAGCAAGGGTGTTGTCGCCCGATTTCAAACCGGGAATCTTTCACACGTGAAGCGAACATGTCATCACTCCACTACACAAACCCCTCCCAGCTCCTGGCACAAGACACATTCCTGAAAATGTTACCATTTGCTGTTTTTAACTATTAGAGTTTCCAATATAAGAAATTCGACTGCTTTTCAAAATTTGAGTGAAAAAGATGCCAGGAATCACAATCCCTCAGGCAGACAGGCCGAACCCTCATTTATAGTTCCGTGCCTAGCCCCGAAGCCAAGACCCTAGGGACCCCCAATCTGGCTTCAGCATGCCGCATCTCATGCAGGGTTTCCAGGAACTGTGTTTGGGAAATTTCCCGGCTGACTCTTTCTGGCTCCCAGAAGCTTCAGGAGCTGGTGGGTTTTGAGCGTTGGAGCCCTGAATGCTCCGTGCCACACAGGAGTGTGGAGCTGCCCCTGCAGGGCTGCTGACTGCGCCTCAGGGCCCTTTTCCCTGGTGCTGGCCATCAGGGCTCTTGGCTCTTGACAGGAGAGCATGCTTCAGGTCCTCCCAGGAACCATAGGACCCTCCCTGCCTGCCCTTCCCTCAGGCCGAGGGCCCTTACCCACAAGCTTTTCCTTGCCAGCCCTTTGGCCTCAGCACTTCGAAGTCTTCCAAAGCGGATCCTTCACTGCCACTCTCGCTTAGTCTATTCGACTCAGTTTAGGCTGTATTTATTCGCACATTGAAGTTTTAGCAGGTACTGTAGCAAAGCCTGTGTCTCAAGGCATTTGACTGTTTGAAAATACAGAACAAACTGTGCTTCTTGGCCTGCATTGAATTGGTTGGAAGAGCAGGCCACAAGTTTTATAGAACACAAGGGTTTCAGAGCCATCACCGCTGAAGGACACAGGAGCAGCCTATTCAGATTTCATCATCACAGGATCTCCACCTCCATCTTGAGATTTTTTTTTTAAGGGCAGTTTTAGTGCATTCTTTCATAATCCTTGAAACTTCTTATTTGCCTTTTTGATGTTCCTGCTCAACAGGTCTTGAAGTGAATTGTAACAAAGAGGTAAGGGCAGTTTTCAGAGAAACGCAGTGTCTGTGAAGTTTTCAAGTTTGTCTCACAGCAAAAGGTCAACAGGCAGAATTTCCTTTTGCTGAAAGATGTTAATGTTGTTCCTAAGGTGTTCTTTAGACATAAGTGTAGAAACAAATTTGGGGAAGAAAGTGCCATTTTCTCCAGCAGTTGCTTTTCTTACTGCAGTGGTTACCATGTTTCCTTCACATCCAAAGTTCGAATGCTCCCACGCTGGGGAAAGTGACTGAATGTTCGCTGGAAGCCAGGCTGCAGTGTCCAGCTTTGTTCTGCTTTGGTTCAGACTGGAGACTGGGACTGGACTGGACTGTGTCTCCCTCACTAGAGACTGGGAGCCCAGTTCCAGATGAGGCAGGCATCATGGGAACTTTTGATTAGGCAATTTTGTGGCATCTTTTTCTGCTTTCTTCCCTCTGAAATCTCTCTCTCTCCCTCTCCACTCACCCACAGGAGAGGATTCACCGTCTTTCTGACTCAGAACATTTTGGGGTCCTTCCTGGACAGAAAAATAAGGCAATTGCCCTTTTCCCTACAGGAGCAGAAAGGGCTGCAGGTATCTGGAGACCCATAAACTCACTTCGTGGGCCACTGCACATCTGTGCCCTGTGGGATCCTGTCATACCCAAAAGTGTGCGTCTTGAAGCTTCTCTGCCGACTGAACAGGAAGTGTGGGGTTCCTGACTCTTCCAGAGGAGCCACACAGAGAGGTCTTAGCATGTCTCTGGACCTTGAGCAGAGGCCAGAAAGAGGCTTGAAGGTGAGGGCAGAGCCAAGAAAGGGTGGAAAGACAGGCCAACCCACTCTCCCAAGGGTACCTTCTTCAGGACAGTCATTTACTCTAATTCAGTGATCAGGAAAGGAGAGGATTGTGTAGAGCAACATCTTTACTTCAAAACACGAATTCCTGCCTAGATGTGGAATCCGAGTAAAATATTGGCATTAAAAAGAACTCTGGTTGGCTGGGCAAGGTGGCTCATGCCTGTAGTCCCAGCACTTTGGGACGCCTAGGCAGGCTGATCCCTTGAGCTCAGGAGTTTGAGACCATTCTCGGTAAAATGGCAATATCCTGTCTCTGTGGTGGTGCCCCTGTGGTCCTAGCCACTCCAGAGGCTGAGGTGGGAGAATCACTTGAGCCCGGGTGTTTGAGGTAGCAGTGAGCCATGATCACGCTACTGCACTCCAGCCTGGGTGACAGAGGAAGACTTTATTTTAAAACAAACAAAAACCTGCGATTTGTTTTCTCTGTGTATTGCAAGGATGAGAACAAAAGAGTTCCAACTAAGATGGAAACAGTGCAGATGCGAAAGGTTTTAGGGGAAACCTGTGGTGTTCTGTCAGGGACCACGGGCCTTGCTTAAAAGAAATTTCATCCAGGCTGTCTGGTTTCCTGCATGTCTCTCAGGCCTGCTGTTGGTGGTCCCAGGGGCTGAGCGCTTAGCCCCTTCCCAGCTTGGGTGCCTCCCCTTTTGCCTTCTCCCAGCAACCTGGTCCACTCCCATGGCTCCTGTGGCCATCTCTCCACAGCCATGCTGTCACCTCGAAATGGGGCATCTCTAGATTGGTTTTTTTCATTAAACTGGGATATGAATACATTTATTAGGATGCTCACAAAATAAATGACACATGAATCAGCACTCTCCTCATGTGATAAAGAATACACATGACCCACACTGTGGCAGGAAACAGGGGTAAGGGCTATCAGAGCTGGGACTAAGTGTCCACTGAAGAAATCTCGATTCATCAGAGAGAGGTTGTTTCCTCGGATTCCATCATTTCTGCTGTCGCTACCAGCCAGGTCTCCACAATCTTCCCAGAATCCTTCATTCCAACACCAGTTCATGTTCTTTGCCCTTGCCACTCCGGACTCTTTCAAGACCTGAGTCCACTGACCCATGTCTCACTCACCCGCCTCTGAAATCCTGCATCACATCTGTTTGGTATGCTGCTGCCCGGCCGCCATCAGGGGCACAATTGTCAGGTGGAGGAAGAACATACATCATCTTACAAAAGCAAACAACAGGGCGACATTAGTAAATGACACTTGGACATAAACGAAACAACCTCACAGAAGACATGCTTCCTCCCAATATGATCCATAATCCCCTAGAAGCAAAGGAAACCCCTCGATCATTTTAACATATGAATGATTCTGTATGCCAGGCACAGGGTATATAGTGGGTGGTGTTTACTTCCATTGTACCCTGCACACAGTCGAAAGTTAGTGACTGGAAGCTAGAACCAGGTCCGTATCCCTGCTTCCATCAGGTTCTCCTGGCCCTTCCTGCCTTTGATGGTGCCACCACTGTACTTCTTCTGTTCTGAACATTTCTTCATTTTTCAATGGAGAGGATAAGAGGAGAAGGATGGCAGAGTGAGGGTGGGCAGGGAGAAGGGGGAAAACAACCCTGTAAAACAGAACAAATACTGTACAAAAGCCCAGAAACCAGACTTAGTACCATAATATTTTATAACAATAGAAAGCAGCTGAAAATAACCTCAGGGGGAGGAGTCAGCAGAGATTGTGCAGCAGAGGCCACAGGTTTAGACGCCACAGGTTTAGACTAGGAGCCTTTCAATGGAGTGCTGAATGGACTGAATCAGCCTTCTTTGATGGTGACAGAACAAGTGATGACAGGACTGGAGATCCCACAGGCCCGCCCCAGGGTCTGCCTGGAGTGCACAAACATTCTAGGCAGGCCCAGCACATTCGTGTCTTCACACAGCAGTGGGAGGTGCAGAATGCTCTCTAGCAACGTGCTGTCTGCAGCCACCACAGTGAACTCACAGATGCCTTTGTTGAGGGTTTTGATGGCCTCATTGGCTCCTGTCTGAAGCTGCTTGCGGTTCCAGTGGCTCCGCACTCCTCAGGGAGCACAGTGCAATTCAGAGCCTCTAGATCAGTTTTGACTTGTGCATCTGGCAGCCTTCGTGAGCACTGCGGGCAGGTTCACCTTTTGGAGAAACCTTCGGAAGACAACAGGAATGAAAAACGCTTGCTTGGCACTTCCCTGGTGGCCTAGTGGCTAGGATTCGGTTCAGCGCCATGGCCCGGGTTCGATTCCCGGTCATGGAATATGTGTTTTGTAAGGTATCCAAAAAGCAGGCGATCTTCCCCCATTTTGCTGGAACTTGTGATGTGCCCCGAGGCCCAGATGCAGGAGAGGTTCTGTAGTCTTGGGTTTCAGAAAACTCTGGTGAAGAAGGGGAGTTAATGGCGACCCTCTGCCGGTTTCTCATGCTCCCGACGGAAAACCTTGTTACCTACTCTTTTCTCCCTTGGGCACCCTAGCACTCCAGTTCTTTTCATATCTCCATTTCTCACACATCAGTATTGACTTCAGAGGTCGACTAAGCAGCTTGTTCAAGGTTATACAGCCATGCATTGATCCACACTTGGGTGGGGTTTCTGCCTTATTTGCTGGGCGGCCATTACTGACAGAATGAGTTCTGCGTCTGGTAATGGCTGCTTGCTGCTTTCAGAGTAACTCTCCCACAGATAACGACTATAAATTAGAAACATATATATATATATTTGAAGGTGCTGGAAGACTGAACAAAAGCAGGCAGACGTGGAAGAACGGCATGTAGTGAGTTTCCCATTTTGCAAACTTTTGGCAGAGAGCTGTTAACCGAAAAACCACAAAACTGGTGAGGTTACAGAGGAGAATTTATTTCTTATAAAGGGTTACAGCATGTAAGGTGGTCCTCCTGACAAGCTGGGAAACGCAGGAAGCCCAGAAGCAGGCACTTGGAGGCAGGGAGGGGCAAGACAGGAATTGAAGTTGAATGGGTTGGCCTAACATACATATTCAACAAGTTATAGGAGGATTCATGAATATTTATGAAGGGGATCCTGATGCATGCTTATTCAACAAACATTCATGTAATATACAACCTTGTTCACCTTGTTATGGATACTTAGCATTTAAATGCATTACAATTAGGCCTTATACGCAAAGGTCTTTTCAGGACACAAAGGCACTCAAATGCACAGATACTGTAAAACTGACAGAACCAGTCCATGGTGACTGGTCTTCTCATCAGAAGAAAGTTACTGCAATCAGTCTCTTGTCAGTCAAGGCTGTAGTTATGGCTTGTGGAACAGCGGGGTTCAGTATCTGGTGAGGGGTGAGCAGCAAGTGCTTCAACACTCCCTATTCTCAAGGCCAGTGCTTGTTTAGCTGCTAGAGAAAAACCTTGTGGCAGTTAGAACATAGTTTATTCTTTGCATGTAGGGGGTGCATGAGTTAACCCTTGCCCGGCATGGTGTCTTATTTATAATTTGGTGTCTTATTGCCATAAAGAGTCCATTCTGTCAGCCTTATGATCTCTGTGATAACATTAATATCAGTCAGTTTTGTCTAAACTGCAAAAGGCTGGGAATATAATAAGACTTTTCTGGCCTCCTGTTCCTTCTTGGCCTGGGACTCAGTTTTTAAGGTTTGCCTAGGGTCCCGTTGGCCATCGGGGGTCCATTTCGTCACTTGGGGGACTTAGGGTTTTATTTTTAGTTTATAGAACAAACTTTGCTCCACCTTACTTGGGTTAGCTAAATTACAATAGAAAACCAAACTGTCTTCCTAGGTTAAAGGAACAGAGGACAAAATTTAGACAACCACAGCAGTTGGAACATCAAGGGGTTAGGTGGAATCTCAGAAAAGAAACAGCACAGTAGGATGACTACAGCTAACAACAGTATATTGTACATTTCAAAGGAGCTAAGAAGAGAGAATGTGAAATGTTCCCAACACAAAGAAATGATAAAATGTTTGAGATGATGGATATCCTAAACATCCTGATTTGATCATTACACATTGTAGGCATGTATCAAAATATTATATGTACTCCCGTAAACATGTATAATTATTTTGTATCAATTAGAATATAAAACTTAAAAATAATAATAATAATCAAAGAGGGCAGGAGAGAACTTTTGGAGTTGGCAAATAGTTTTTTTTGTTTTTGAGATGGAGTCTCCCTTTGTTGCCCAGCTTGGAGTACAGTGGTGCGATCTCAGCTCACTGCAACCTCTATATCCTAGGTTCAAGTGCTTCTCATGTCTCAGTCTCCCGAGTAGTTGAAATTACAGGTGTGTGCCACGGTGCTGACCAATTTTTGTATTTTTGGTAAAGATGGTATTTCACCATGTTGGGCAGGCTGGTATCAAACTCCTGACCTCAAGTGATCCACCAGGCTGGGCCTCCCAAAGTGCTGGGATTATAGGTGTGAGCAACCGCACCCAGCTGAATAGTTTTATTGTGTACATTGTGGTGATGATTTAATGGGTCTATACTTACTTCCAAACTCAGCAAGTTGTGTTCATTACATATGTACAGCTTTTAGTATACCAAGCATACATCAATAAATTGTTTTAAGAAAAAAATAAAGGGCTGGGCACAGTGGCTCACACCTGTAATCCCAGCACTTTGGGAGGCCAAAGTGGGCGGAGCACGAGGTCAGGAGATCGAGACCATCCTGGCTAACTCAGTGAAACCCAGTCTCTACTAAAAATACAAAAAATTAGCCAGGCGTGGTGGCAGGCGCCTGTAGTCCCAGCTACTGGGGAAGCTGAGGCAGGAGAATCACTTGAACTGGGAGGTAGAGATTGCAGTGAGCCAAGATCGTGCCACTGCACTCTAGCCTGGGCGAGAGAGTGAGACTCTCTTCTCAAAAAAGAAAGAGAAAGAAAGAAAGAAAGAGAGAGAGAGGAAGGAAGGAAGGAAGGAAGGAAGGAAGGAAGGAAGGAAGGAAGGAAATAAGAAAATATAGTTATTGTAATTGTCCTGTGATGAATAGATGCCAAACAGAGACAAATACAAAGTCTAAGAAAACACAGAGTATTTGTTGATAAATAGATTTGTACAAGAATATTCATGTACAGCAGTCTTCTTCATAATAGTCCAAACTAGAAATAACCAAATTGTCCACCAACATATTCCAATATGTGGTGTATTCACATATTGGAATGACACTCACCAGTAACACCCAAATAAACCAGGTACATATAATAATATGGATACACTTCAAAGACATGAAAAAAACGCATAACACAAAAAATGAATGTATGTGAATTTCAAGAAGACAGCAACATAATCTATGATGATAAACATCAGAATAGTGATTAACTAATGGGAGAAGGGTTGGATTGCCTGGAAAAGGACTCTACGGACCTTTTTTAATTTTTTTAATTTTTTAAATATGAAAAAATAATTTTTATAGAGGTAGGGATCTTGCCATGTTGCCCAGTCTGGTCTCAAATTCCTGGGCTCAGTCAATCTTTCCACCTCAGCCTCCCAAGTGCTGGGATTACAAGCATGAGCTACCGTGCTGGCGTCTACAGGCTTTTCTGGGATGGTGGAAATTATCTATAACCTAAACATGTTAAGAAAGATGAATGCAGATACTATGAGGAACTGCTAAAGTACAGCTGAGATCATCTCATGCTGTACCCTTACCGTCTATTGGATATTATGGTGAAGGGCTTGAGGATAACACCATTTTCATATTATACTGGGATTATGCAGGATATTATGAACAGTGAGAAAAGTTAAAAGTTATGATTCATTGCCCAATTTTACTGCTGCTGACTCTCTAAGGCTTCTTGGCATTGGAAGAAACCAAGATTATTACTAATCTTCAGTCCTTGCTTGTACCTTGTAAAGTTTGTGTCTTCTAGATTACAATAATTCCATGTAAAGATGATGCTGGCACAAGGCTTTCAACCCATCCCCTCTTCTGACCCAGAAAATAAAGACATCCTGCCTTTGGGCCTTTTAGAACAGGTATCCAGAGAGTTTACCTCTCCACCGCTAGGCAGGGTCTACGCCCATAACATCAGCACGAAGCAGTTACAGAAGATGAACCTCCACCCTTCTGCAAGCCCCTTAAGATTAAGGAGGAGTATAGAATCTCTGATGGGGAAATGAGGTAGGAGACCAGTAGGACTTATTTTCCAGTCACCATCCCATTGAACAGAGCAGGATCTGGTCAAAACAGGGCACAGTGAAGAAGCCTGCTGGAAACCAGGAGATGATGATGAAAGTGACCTCTAGTTGCCCTCACTGCTTATGAGCATAAAGACACTACCACTGGGACATGGCCAGTTTACAAATGTCATGGCAACACACCTTGGCAATGACCTGGAAGTTACTTTATATGGTTCTGGAAACTCCCTGCCCCTTTTCCAGAAAGTTCTGAATAACCTACCTCTTAATTGGCATGTAATTAAAAGTGGGTCTAAATACAACTAGCTAGCAGCCCACAGGCACCAACTCTGGGCACACTGCCTATGGATTAGCCCTGCTCTGCAAGAAGCAGCACCAGTTCAATAAAAGTTGCTTTCTCTCGCCAGCGACTTACCCTTGAATTCTTTCCTTGGCTACAACGGTCTGGGAGAAATTTCCCAGGCTACAAACCAGTTTTGGGGCTTGCCTGCCCTGCGTCACTGTCATTGTTTCCTTGGGTTTCCCAGGAATGTACATGTGTGACACTGCTGCCCTGCTTATAGATCTGTTTCCTTGCAAGGAAACAGGAATCTCTTGCCTACGGCTTCCAGAGTTGGAGATACATGTAGTTTCACTACTGAGTGCTAACATTTAATTTTGGAATCAAGTGATGCATTCAGCATGGTTGCTATCATTTTGTGGTATACATGTAATGAACACATTCATGATTGAGTTTCCTGCTTTTAGCTGGAGCAAGAAAGTTTTATAATTGTGATTTGTACAAAGAAATCATAGGCAAGAGAATGTGTGTAAAATAAACTTTATTGTCAGAGGTTTCTAAATGCTCATCCTTCAAGGAAAACGGACATATGGTGAAGAGCTGATAAACAGTCTACAGCAATGTTATTCTAAATCTGATTCCAAGTCCTTGCCATTTTCCTCCAGCTGCTGTTGACTCCAGTTACATATAGGTTGGGGAAAAGGGGATGATCTATCAATCTAGGCATCACTGTCTCTTGGGCAGTTATCACATTTGGAGGCTGAAGGGATGTGATTTCTACAATCAAACTATCCATTTGGAGTACAAATCTGGAGTGGCTGTAAAATTTGCTTCTCAGAGATGGAGCTTTCAGATTTGGACTTTCAATCGTTCTGTTGTTTCAGTTTTTCTCATCAACTGGGGAACTGTTTGTGACTAAGCTTTGTTAAAAGTAGAGAAGAGCTTTTGATAGTTCCAACATTAGTTGTTACCTGAAACAAACACACACACACACGCACACACATACAGCGAAACAATAACCTTTGGTGAGGACTTGCTGATACCTAACTGAGGCTGGAGTGAGAGCTAAGTGGTGATACAGGCCAGGTGCAAACTGAGTGCAGCTAAGTGGATAATCTCTGGTAGTGAAGATAATCTCTGTCCTAGAAGAAGATAGTAATAGTAGATTGAAAAGAAAGTCTCCTGAAATGAACTAGCTGGCCTGTGGTGTAGGATACAGGACCCCAGCCACCTTATGATTCTAAAAGCCTTGCTCAAAGCCACTGCAGATGAGTTAGCTAGGTCTCTACCACCTCCTCAGCATCAACTGACTCTCCATAATACTCCAGTGGAGAGAAATAAAGGTCTTTCCCACCTTCAGGAAGGGATTTGCTTAGCCTCAAATGTGCACATTCAGAAATAGCTTGTTGTAAGAAAGAGAGGACAGTTTGCAGAGAAATAACCCTCCTAAGTCCACATCCTATTCCTTTTAATTAAGAGCGTGGTGCCAAGGGAAGAGCCCTAGAATGTCAAAGCCAACAGGGTGCTCAGATATCACCCAAGTACAGTTCCACCTTTGGCCATAAGGAGACAATGGTGTCAAGAGGCTAAGACCATATGATCTCTAGGTGAAAAATCTGGGATGAGAATCGAGGCCTCAAACCTTTTCCACTACATCACAGAGTTTAGGAGCAGTTAGAGGGAAGGCTTCAATCTGGAGAACACTAACAGGCTCTAGAGATTATTGGGTCATGGTGGCTGGGACAGAAATAAGGATTCACAGAAAGATGTTTATAGTAAATGTTCTTTTACAGTTAATGTTCTTTTGTGATTTTGCTTGATAAAAAAGCTGAGCAAAAGTGAAACATTTTTCTTTCTTTCTTTTCTTTTTCTTTTCTCTTTATTTCATTTTTTTTTTTATTTTTTGAGACAGTTTCACTCTTGTTGTCCAGGCTGGAGTGCAATGGTGCAATCTCAGCTCACCACAACCTCCACCCCTGGTGTTCAAGCAATTCTCCTGCCTCAGCCTCCCAAGTAGCTGTGATTACAGGCATGCACCACCACGCCCAGATAATTTTTCTTTTTTTTCTTTTTTTTTTTTTGCGTTTTTAGCAGAGATGGAGTTCCTCCATGTTAGTCAGGCTGTTCTCAAACTCCCGACCTCAGGTGATCCTCCCAAAGTGCTGGGATTACAGGCGCAAGCCACCACACCTGGCCAAAAGTAAAAATTTTCTAATTGCAATTCTTAACTACTTATGGGTTGTGAAGTCAATATAGGGGACTGCTTACTACTACAGGTTTTATTTAAATACTAGGTAGGGTGGATTACACATAGTAAAAGGTTTTTAAAAAAATGATCACAAAGAATTGGATATTTCTCACTGCATCTTGTGGTCAGAAAAGTTTGAGAAACTGCTCTACATAGGTAAATTATAGGTTCAACCTATCCATCTACCTCTTTTTCTCTTCTCTTTTTTCCATGCTATGCAAACAAGACCATGGAGAGAGGAAGGCAAATTCCATCAATGGGTGGTGTTAAGCTTTTTCTATGAGGTAGCTGCACATTTGGGACACTTCTATGCTGGTGACTTGAGATTCTAGTAGGTAGATGGTCATTTTCATCTCTAGCCACATGTAAAAATTACTTGGGAGCTTTTTAAGACTACTAGTGGCTTCCATCCATCTGGAAGCATTTAAGTCAGAATCTCTGTGTGTACAGTCCAGGCACTTGTGTTAGTTAAAAACCTCACCAGGCTTTATAATGTGACAGAATGGTTTAAAGCTACTGAGTAGACCCACCCTATTTCCCACTATTGTCTTTGTTTCTCTTTCACCATAGGCTTCTTTCCCAATGAGAAAGTGAAGATGTCAGTCTCTCTTTTCACAGTCTCAAGTAAATCACTATCTTTCTCAATCGGACTGCCAAGGCAAAGATTTCTTTCCATTTATCTATCTGGATTTTTACAAAGCTGGCCTCTGGATTCCCTTTTTTCAAAGCTAATTCACCACAAAGGCACTGCTCAAGTCAAGGAGCTGGGCCTTCATACACCTCATACACCTGCACCTGTCAATCATGGGTAAATACTTTGCAGGCGGGGTTGCTGGTGCTGTGGGATTGACATAAACTCCCAGGTACTGCCAGCTCTGAGCCTCAGGCAAGCTTGTGACTAAGAGACTCCAGTAGTCTGAGGACAGTCCTTACTCAGAAGGGTCTTTGGAAGCAAAAACAAACGCAGGCATGAGAGGGAGAAAAAAAAAAAAAAATCCCATGTGGTCTTGGCTTATACCTAACAGAACTTGTGCAAGAATGGATACTAAGGTGGGTATTGTACACAGCAGAGCTTAGTAAATACCAAGTCTGGAGTTTAAGGGATAGGCTGAAGAGATTTTGCAGGTTTGTAAACATTTGTGCCAATTTGAACATACTTTTGTTTGCGTTTGGTTTTTCTCCTCAGTGGTAAGAGCTAGGCACAATAAGGTAACTAGGCTATTATAATTTGAATCAATACATTTTTATTTTGCCAAGGACCAAGATGAACTATGACGATTTCAATTTTTTAGTACTTTATTTTCATCATTTTGAAAATTAAGACTTTTGCTCCTTTTTTGGCTTATGGCACCTTTTTGGTTTTCACACTTTCTCAAAGACAAGTAACTTAGAATCTGAATTATGATTGCTTATTCTTTCAGTACTCTAGGGGAAAGTTGATTTAATCTTGACAAAATGTATTCAATTAAAATAATTGTTCTCTTAAATCTTTTCTTTTCTTTCTCTCTCTCTCTCTCCTTCTTTCTTTCTTTCTTTCTTTCTCTCTCTCTCTCTCTCTCTCTTTCTTTCTTTCTTTCTTTCTTTCTTTCTTTCTTTCTTTCTTTTCTTTCTTTCTTCTTTCTTCTTTCTCTTTTTTTCTTTCGTCTTGCTCTGTCACCCAGGTTACATACAGTGCAGTGGTGCAATCTTAGCTCACTGCAACCTCCACCTCCTGGGTTTATGTGATTCTCCTGCCTCAGCCTCCCGAGTAGTTGGGACTACAGGCACGTGCCACCATGCCCTGCTAATATTTGTATTTTTGGTAGAGATGGGGTTTCACAATGTTGTTCTCTGAAATCTTTTCACCTTTTAAGCTTGTCCTTTTCCTCTCCAATTTGCAATAGTGGAGTGTGAGTGCACTGAAATACTATATTTCTTAGAGCTACTTATTCCTGGAGCCTGGCAGTCTGGGGGCCTGGAGGGGGTGCATCTAGAAAGCAGCCGTCTCTAAGGTGAGAATAACTATGAGAGTTGTGGGTTATAAGGCTTTGAGCAGCTCTGGCCTCCCCATCTTCTTTTGTTTTTACAGTGGGGTGTGACAAGAGAAGGGACCCATCTGAGAGTGACTTCATATTGTGGCCTTTCACCACTTACCTCTGGAAATTTGATTCAGGCAAGCCGGGGGAGTCTCCGGTATTCTTCTCTGAGAACTCTATTTTCATTATACAGCTGGACAACGGAATCTATGATCTACCTGTAGAGGTTGGAGGTGCATCCTGTTCCAGGAAATAATTACAATTTAGGCAAGTCATACACGTTTGCTTAAGAGAATGCTTTCTGCACATTCCATGTTCTTCCTATCTTAGCCTAGGGAGAAAACCGTGGGGACTCAGGGCTGGAACTTTAGTGTGATGGGACAGAAGCTTAATGTTCACATGATTCTGAACAAATGCCAGCACATCACATGTATTATCATGTTCAATGGCTGAAATATGAAGGAGGCTTTCCTGAAATAGTTGCTGCTTTGGTATGGGAAGGGACCTGGTTACTGTTCTTCTGGCCCAGCATCATGTTGTGAAATGATGGCCTCTGTGTGAGAGCAATCAAAGAGGAGGGGGTTGGAGAGAACCACCTTGGGGTGGTAGAATGAAGAGTAACCAAGACATAAGGGAAGCTGATGAGGATGGCAGCAGAGGAGACTCTCATTCTGCTACATGAGGTGCTCAGAAACCTGGGTTCTACTGAATGCCAATCACATAAGAAGCAGAGAGACAGCAGGCGGTGTACAGAAGCAGAGAGAAGACAGCAGACAGCCTGGGAATCACAAGAATGATTTTAGAGGTAGATACCTCTAAGATGGAGGCAAATCTTTAAGCCTATATATTCACCTATAAATAGGAATGATAGTAGCTGCCCTACCTCTCTAGCTGGGACATTTGTAATGAATAAGTGAAGTAAAGTATGTCAAAGTGCTTGAAATCTATAAAACTCTGCCCCAGTCACATGCCTTTAGAACAATACATATTGCCAGAAGCAGACCGACTTGGGCTTCTCCTACCATTTTTTCATCAAAGCTGCTGAGATGACGTTCCAGCTTTTCTCGCAGGCAGTTGTTGATGACAAGGGTTTCCTTCAGGTGCTGCCGCTGGCTCTGGATCTCATCTTTTGCAGCCATTCCACCACGACATGGAATGAGATGGGAAATGAAGAATGCCGATCACTGAAGGGGGAGTCAGGGGCCTCTCATCAAGATCCCTGCCTTTCACCATTCTTTTGCCAACTTCATCTTCTCATCAGGGAACAAAAGGCAACTTTCTTTAATAGCTTTTAAGGTTTCAAACAAAGCATGGCCAAGTGCTAAGCAAACTCCACAGGGATGCCTCCCACATGGAGATGTGGGAAGTATAAAGCAGGTTGACAGGAGTTGGGAAAACACTGGAGGTCTCTGAGTAGGGCTTTTCTAGCACTAGGAAAGGTGTGACCACCTCCTTGAGATGACTTATAGGTACTAGGGAACATCTTCCTCTCTACAAAATATCTCTCCTGAATGTCTTTTGTTGTTGTTGTTGTTGTTTGACAGAGTCTCTTTCTGTCGCCCAACCTGGAGTACTGAGGCACCATCTTAGCTCACTGCATCTCCGTCTCCCGGGTTCAAAGGATTCTCATGCCACAGCCTCCCAAGTGGTTAAGACTACAGGCATGCACCACAATGCTTGGCTAATTTTTGCATTTTTAGTAGAGATGGGGTTTCAGCATGTTGGCCTGCCTGGTCTTGAATCCTGACCTTAAGTGATCCACCCACCTAGGCCTCCCAAAGTGCTGGGATTATAGGTGTGAACCACCGTGCCCAGCCCTGAACATCTTTAACAGATGGTAAAGACCTTCTTCTGCACCTTGTTGTGAAATTGGAAAGAGTAATAAAGATGCCTTTGTCAGAGGACGGTATGAGTAATAAAAGCCACATACTTATACCCATCCCTGGCAAAATGACAAGCCTAATATGGTTTATATTACTGTGAAATCTCAGTGAGTCTCTTTCTATTGCATAGAAGAGTATATAAAGCATATAGTCCCCTAACAATCCAAACTTTTGCCCCAAAGTCAAGTCAAACATTCAAGTAAGGGAGAGGAGATATAGGTCAAGGTTTTAATCTATATACACAGCAGTGAGGCTACCAACCCAAAGGGCTCTTACATACCTAAAGAAGCTCCAATGGCTAGCGTGGAGTTATTCTGGGAAGAGGGCATGCTGGTGGCATTGCTATTAGATTCAGCCTTTTCTCCAGCAGATAGCCTCGTTGTTTATTTAGATTGAATTACAACATTGAGACTAAACTAACAGAGATCGTAAAAATATCTTGGTGCTGCACAAAGATGGAGAATCCTGGCTATTCACCAAAGGGTTGCCAAGACCAAAGTCTTTTCTTTATGGAAGTCCCCTGATATTCTAGTAGTCAGATGGAACCTTATGAGAAAGCAAGCACCTGAGGGGAGATGGAGACTGGAGCTTGAAACCCAGGAACCATTATAATTGCACCTCCAAACATATGGACAAGCCTGCCAACATTCTTGGGACGGCTAGAACAGCTTGGGAAAACTGTTTAGGAACTGTAATTATCAAGAATATTTCAGGAAGGCTGGGCGCGGTGGCTCACGTCTATAATCCCAGCACTTTGGGAGGCAGGGGTCGGCGAATTGCTTGACCTCAGGAGTTTGAGGCCAGCCTGGGCAACAAGGCAAGACCCTGTCTCTACCACAAAGGCAAAAATATAGTTGGGAGTAGTGGCATGCATCTGTGGTCTCAGCTACTCAGGAGGCTGAGGTGAGAGGGTCATTTGATCCAGGTTGTAGGTTGTGGTAAGCTGAGATCATGCCACTGCACTCTAGCCTAGATGATAGAACAAGAGACCCTATCTCCCCCTCTCTCTCTCTCTCTCTATATATATATATATATATATATATGTTTTTATTTTTTCTTTTCTTCAGGAAAGATAAGATATCCCATTTTAAAGAAGGAGATCTGTTAAACGGATTTGTACATGTGCTGCAGTAGTGGCAGAGAGTCTGCCATAATCTCTTCACTCTCTCCATTCTGGCCTACTTTGAGTATACCAACTTGCAGATGCCATTCGGGGTCAGAGGGACTGAGGTGAGGACAGGAACAGAGCAAATTACTTGACCCAACAGGGAACTGTACTTGAGACTTGATCCCAGAGCTATGTTCAGCCTAATCACTTTTTAAAAGTGAATCCTTAGAGCCTGCATGCAGAGAATAACATCTCGCAGTTTAGACAGAGGTGTTGAGCATGTAGAATGTAGGAGCTACTGAGAGATTGATGGAGCTTTATTTTTCTTATCAAAGGAGTACTCACTGGCTATATCCAGAGCAGAGGGGTCTTCCTGTGCATCAGAGAGGAAGGCATTGCTGCTGGGAAGCTGGTGGGAGACATGGCAGCTGGAATGAGTCAAATGCTGTTCATCTAGTGAGTCCTCCAGGACTTCATCCATTTCTTCCTCCTGGGCCTCCCTCCTGAGCCTGGTGGAGTAGGCAAGACAAGGGATTCAACCAAGGCAGCCTGGAGCCACAGCTTCATAGCTAGTTCTGATCTGAAGCTCATGGAAGAGGCACCAAAACCAAATGGACCATCATATCAAAGAGGAAGTATATAATCCACTTTTGACTGGGAGTATAGTGGGCCAAGAGTTAGTATAGAAGTGAAAACAGCAAGTGATCAGTGCATTGACCTCATAACACACAGATAAGGAACAGACTCAACAACTACTCTAAAATACACTCAGGGCACACAGGACACACAGAGATTCATACTATTGGCTTCAAAATGCTGTGTTCAAATTTTATTTAATATGATGTGGAGTGGTCCATTGAATACCAGCTCTTGAGACAATGTAACATCCCAGGGCTTTTGCAGATTTTAGACCCCTAGCTCTAAATACTTGCTATGGTTTCAGTTTATTTTCAAGGTAATTTTCTGGCTATAAAACATCTGCCAACATAATTCAGGACAACTGTGCAGAAACCAGATAGGCATCTCACTTTGGTTTGCAACCATATAGATTTTAAAGATACAGGAACCAGGGATCCCTGGTTAGTTTACTTTTCAGTAAGACTGACTAGTTAACTAAGTGTGAGAAATTACTAGGAAATAAGAACCAATACAAGAATTGCAAAGAGAGCAGAGAACCATTTTTTAAGGGGTACATTGTATAATCAGTCAACAAAAAAAGTACACTCAGCAGTTTCTGCTTTTTCTAGATCTGGGACCTTTAACCTCTTGAACCCTTGTTTCTGGAATTCTCTTTAGATTTAGTCAGTCCATTATCAGCCCCTTCATCGTTCAGAGTTACCTGGGAGCCAGTAGCTTTTGCCTGTCTTCATTTTTCTTACCATTGTGATTTTCTGCAAATCAAAATTAGAAAGAGCTGGTCAGAAATTAAGCAGGTCCCATTTCACACATTGCACACGTGGGGCCTATATGATCAGGGACATAACACTTGACATGTGTGTTCAGAATGCTCTGTGAGAATTTTTGCAGGAGGCCTCAGGTTGTGTCTTTAGAGAAGTGGCCTGGTGGGCTTCCCTGAGCCCACTGGACAGGGTGTTCCTGATGTGGTGAATTATCACCATGACATCAGCTGCCTGAAGCAGAGCAAAAAGTTTAAAATGTCTTTTGTTCCCCAGCTCAAAGAATACTTGCCTGGCTGCCCTTTGGACTTCTCCAGTTATAACCTTCCTTCCTGCCACAGGCTGGTTGCCAGACCATGACTGTTTGTCCCCTTGCTACTCACACACAGAACCTGCTCCAGTCTCGGAGAGGACTAATAGCCCTGTCCTACCGCTACTCCAAAACCAGAGGACTGCCCAGGTGCCTTTAAGTCTGTCCCCGTTGTGCTTCCTCCAATGTTCTTGGTGGTAATTCTTTTTCTCTTCTTCTCAGTTTGTTAGTGAGAATTGGGGGTGATTCTGTGAAAAATATTCCAGTATAAATCAACTTTTCTAACATCAGTTTCTACTATATCTTGTCCCTAAACTAACTCCAAAAGATTTGGACAGTTTATCGGGACCTGAAAATAAATAAATAAATAACCCTGAAAGAGAAATACACTCATGAACATTAAGACACTACTTCAACTGATCTGTACAGCAGCCGTGGAATTATGATTTGACCCACTTTACAAATGAGGAAACAGAAATTCAAGAAGGATCAATCACTTGCACAAAGTTAGTAAATACAGCGCTGAGGCTAGAGCCTAGGTAATTCTGATTCTTAGCCCAGGGGTCTTCCCATTCTAACAGGCTGCCTTCTCTCATACTGTTCTTTCTGACCACAAAGATTGAACGGAGACTTCTGCTTCTGGCCAAGTTGGAGTAATAGGGACCAGATTTGTCCTCCACCTTAAACAACTAAGAAACTGGAAAAAGCATTTTAAACTGTAGCTTCAACATTGGATATAGTGCAGTACAGTACAGTGATCCCTGAGAGAGAGAAAATAAAAGAGGTGAGTCCTGTGACTGCTCCAGTTTCCTGCCTGAGATTGTCAACTGCAAAGCAGGGAGGGAGGACCCAGGCAGAGCCTGGTAGTAAGTTTGAAGAAGTCAGGGTGGCTAGACATCACAGGACAGACTAGAGAATAAATTGCTGCACAGACAGAATGCCTTGGATAGCTGTCTTCAATCTTCAGCTAAGTACTCATTAGTACATGTATTTGAGGAAATTATGCAAAGCAGGGAAAATAACTTCCCAAAAGGAATAATCTCTGTAGCTCACACAGAGCTTGCAACACTTGATGTTTCCATCAGCTAGAGTGAAAATCCCTTTTAATAGAGGGAGCATTGGTTAGAACAGGAGTCGCCAATCCCCAGCACTGGTCCATGGCCTGTTAGGAACGGGACCGCACAGCAGGAGGTGAGCAGCCAGCAAGAAAACATTACTGCCTGAGTTCTACCTCCTGTCAGATCAGCGCTGGCATTAGATTAGCATTGGAGCACAAGCCCTATTGTGAACTGTACATGCCAGGCATCTAGGCTGCACGCTCCTTATGAGACTCTAACTAGTGCCTGATGATCTGAGGTGGAACAGTTTCCTACTGAAACCACCCAACTCCCAACCTCTACCATCCCACCCCCACCTTGTCTGTGGAAAAATTGTCTTTCATGCAACGAGTCCCTAGTGCCAAAACTGTGGGAGATCACTGGCTTAGAACCTTCAAAAGAGTGTTGCCCCCAGTGTAAACTATGGACTTTGTGTGATAATGACACGTCAATGTAAATTCATCAACTGTAACAAATGTACCATTCTGGGGAGACATGCTGATAGCCTAGGAGGCTATGCATGTGTGCAGGCAGGGTGTATATGGGAACTTTTTGTACTCCCTGCTCAATTTTGGTGTGAATCTGAAACTACTCTAAAAAATAAGGTCTATTTTCTTAAAAGTCATATTGCCTCCATAGTGGGAAAAAAAATAGCGGTTGACTAATAGCTGCTCTTATCCTGCCTAAAAAATTTAAAAAGCCAGCTTTAAAAGATGCAAATTGATTTTAAGTAACTTTATTGTATACCAAAACAAAGCTAAAATAGTTTTAACACAAAATGCAAAAAATCCAGCACTCAATAAGTTACAATTTGCAATGTCTAACACCAAATCAAATAGTGTTAGGAATGCAGAGAGAGAGAAAACTGTAATCCATGATAAGAAGGGAAAAAAAAAATCAATCTGCTTAAACTGACTTAGAAAGGACACATCAAGTGAGAATTAAAAAATCAATAGAAAGGACACAGATGACAGAATCTGTAGACAAGGACATTGAAACAAATATAACTATATTCCTTGTATTAAAGAAGCTAGGCCAGGTGTGGCAGCTCATGCTTGTAATCCTGGCACTTTGCGAGGCCAAGGTGGGTGGGTCACCTGCGGTCAGGAGTTGGCGACCAGCCTGGCCAATGTGGTGAAACACCATCTCTCTGAAAAAATATGAAAATTAGCTGGGTGTGGAGGCACGTCCCAGCTACTCAGGAGGCTGCAGGCACAAGAATCCCAGCTACTCAGGAGGCTGAGGCACAAGAATCACTTGAACCCAGGAGGCGAAGGTTGCAGTGAGCTGAAATCTCACCATTGTACTTCAGCCTGGGCAACAGAACGAGACTCTGTCTCAAAAAATAGAATAAAATAAAATAAACAAGCTAGGGGAAAATATGAAATGATGAAGAGTTACATAGGCGGCCTTAAAAAAAGATACAAATTAAATTTACATGAAAAATAAAGTCTGAGATGAAAATACACTGGATAGGATTAACAGCAGATGCTGCTGAAGAAAGATTAACCAATTTCAAGACATGGAAATAGAAACAAAGAGAGAAAAAAAAGATACAACAAAAATGAACAGACCATTAGTCAGCTGTGGTAAAATTTCAAAGCAGCTAATACAAATATAACTGGAGTCTTTGAATGAGAGGCTAGAGAGAAAGAAGAGAATATATATTATATAGATTTGATATACATGTGCCATATATAATATATTGTACATGCCATGTATAAGACATATATGTCATTATTATTCAAATTTGAGGAGAACTATAAACATGCAGATGCAAGAAACTAGATAAAGTAAAACAATATGTAAAAGATAAAACTATACAAAGTCTTATCTTAACTAAACTGCTTCAAACCAGTGATAAATAGAAAATCTCAAAAGTGGCCAGAGGAAAAACGACATATTATGTACACAGGAACAAAAATAAGAATTATGGCAGACTTCTTGTTGGAAACAATGTAATCCAGAAGACAGTGTAATATCACTTTTCAAACACTTTAAAAACAAAAACTGTCAACTAGAATCCTACACCCAGTGAAAATATCTTCCAAAATGAAGGTGAGTTCTTATGCTCATCAAGATGAAGTAATCCACTATACTCTATCTCTCTTACTGATTGAAACTAAGAACTCTCAGGCCAGGCACAGTGGCTCACATCTGTAATCCCAGCACTTTGGGAGGCCAAAGCAGGTGGATCACTTGAGATCAGTAGTTCAACACCAGCCTGGGCAACATGGAGAAACCCTGTCTCTACAAAAAATATAAAAGTCAGCCGGGCGTGGTGGCACACACTTGTAGTACCAGCTACTTGGGAGGCTGAGGTGGGAGGACTGCTTGAGCCCAGGAGGCACAGATCACAGTCAGCCAAGATTGTGTCACTGCACTCCAGCTTGGGTAAGAGAGCAAGACTCTGTCTCAAAATAAAAAACAAAACTCAGAACTCCTGAAAGAATATGAAAAGTAATTACCTGAGTGCTCTAAAGAGAAAACAATAGAATGCAGATTAAGGACCATAGTCAAAACTAAGATAAAATTTACAATGGAGATAACTCTGCATTTTTTCTCCCCACTTTGAGGCACTTGGGAGGAGCTAAGGGTCTTCAGAGCCTGTAGCCAACTTACCTGTGGCCAGGATCTCTGTCAGCTGGCTTCCTTGTACCATTTGCTCACAGAATCTCTGTCTCTGGTAGTAGGCAATGCCAGTGTTCCTGAGAAGGCCCTCAAAAGACTTGACTGTGTTCTTCACATGCTGGGTGAAAAGGTAGCAGACACCTCCCCCTTCCTGTATCTTCTGTAGTAAGTGGGTCAGTTCTTCAGCCTGAGCCTGAATTAAGGGATCCTGTATCCTAAGGTGGGAAAGAGGAGTAAGAGGGAATGTAGTGAATAATAGGTTATAGAAGTTTCAGAGGAGACATCTCTTAGAATCCCTGTGAGGAACTCCCAAGTTGAATTCTTTTTTTTTCTTTTTCCTTTTCTTTTCTTTCTTTCTTTCTTTTTTTCTTTTTTTTTTTTTTTTTTTGAGACAGTCTCACTCTGTTGCCCAGGTTGGAGTGCAGTGATGTGATCTCAGCTCACTGCAGCCTCTGCCTCTGCCTCCACCTCTGCCTCTGCCTCCGCCTCCCAGATTCAAGCAATTCTCTTGCCTCAGCCTTCCAAGTAGCTGGGACTACAGGTGCCCATCACCATGCCAGGATAATTTATATATTTTTTGTAGAGATGGGGTTTTGCCATGTTGGTCATGCTAGTCTTGAACTCCTGACCTCAAATGATTCATGCACCTCACTGTACCAAAGTGCTGGGATTACAGGCATGAGCCACCGCCCCTGGCCCAAGATTAATTCTTGTACAAGTTGTGTGACTTGCCTGTGGCAGAAGGAATGAAGAAACAGCCTTGGGGTTGTCTGTTATTTTACTAACTTTGCTTTAAAAAGATGCCCCTTTGGTTCCCCACTTTAGCCTAAGTACATTTTCGTACAATATACATCAAGCATTATACAGTAACTGGCAAAAAAAAAAAAAAAAAAAAAAAGGCCAGGTTCAAAAATGCTCACCAGGTATCTCTGGTATTATTGAAAGTTAAAAAGAAAAATCAGTGAAAAGGTCAAGAAGGGCAGTATTCTTTTGAATGACATGAAGATAGACCATAATCAGTAAGAAGGCAATTAAAACTAAAGTTCTGGCCGGGTGCAGTGGCTCACGCCTGTAATCCCAGCACTTTGGGAGTCTGAGGCAGGTGGATCACCTTAGGTTAGGAATTTTGAGACCAGCCTGGCCAACATGGCGACACCCCATCTCTACTAAAAATACAAAAATTAGCTGGCATGGTGGTGTGTGCCTGTACTCTCAGTTCCTTGGGAGGCTGACCTAGGAGGATCGCTTGAACCTGGGAGGTGGAGGCTGCAGTGAGCTGAGATCACACAACTGCACTCTAGCCTGGGCAACAGGGTAAGTAAGACTCCATCTCAAAAAAAAAAAAAAAAAAAGTAAAGTTCTGAGTAGTAATTTCATTACTCTATGTGGGATTTCATTGTTTTCTAATTATTGTATAAGCATTTCTCATGGTGATATGGTTTGGCTCTGTGTCCCCACCCAAATCTCATATTGGATTGTAATCCCCAGTGTTGGGGGAGGGAACAGCTGGAAGGTGACTGGATCATGGGGTCGGATTTCCCCCTTGCTGTTCTCGTGATAGTGAGTGAGTTCTCATGAGGTCTGGTGGTTTGAAAGTGCAGCACCCTCTTTGCTCTCTCTCTCTCTCCTCTTCTGGCCATGTGAAGACCATGCCTGCTTCTCCTTTGACTTCCACAATGATTGTACGTTTCCTGAGGCCTGCCCAGAAGCAGAAGCCTGTACAGCCCACAGAACCATGAGCCGATTAAACCTCTTTTCTTTATAAATCACCCAGTCTCAGATACATGTTTATAGCAGTGTGAGAATGGACTAATACACGTGGGTTCCAACGTGGAATGTGGGCTCTGTGAGTCTAAGGACAGTGCCACCTATGACCCAACTTACAGCACCCGGTAGTATGTACACATGCAAGTAGTTATTCAGTTAATGTTTAGAACCATGTAGTCCCAGAGCTGGACTGAACATTTACAGTCATCTACCCCATCTCATGCTAGATTTTTCTCCTTGATACTCTTCTAAGTAGTTATCCGCAGGTCCTCTTTCAAACTCTATTCCTTAGAGTTACTAGAAAGTGTCAGGGGAAGTAAAGACACGTACTGGGGAGAAGCAGGGGCTCCAGACCTATCCCCTCTTCAATCCAATATCTCTGCTTTAGTGAGTTTTACACATTTGAGCTTCTATGATTTCATTTCAACAAAGGATTAAAAGAAAGATTAAAAGAAGTTTCGAATGCTACAATCTACGTTATGTCTGAAACCCTCTAAGGATAGTCAATGCTGGTCCTGAGCAAATTAATAATTCATTTTCCGCATAACAGCTGCTCAATCATCTATCTATCCCATAGCCCTAGCAGTTAATACTCCACCTAGTGTAACACTTTTTTAAAAAGTTTGGAGGAGAAACATTCTTATCATGAAAGGCACTTTGGAAAGTTTGAAAATATCTCTTATAGAAAATGTTAATGACAATCACCACATCTATAAATGGGAACAAACATAATAATTATAGAAAATAATTGTTCAGAGTTTTCTATGTGTTAGAGATGGTTCTAACTACTTGCAATTGTGCATTTAATCTTCATAACCCTCTAAGGTAGGTACTGTCAGTATTTCCATTTTATAAATGAGGTAGCCTCGGTTAATGACATACAGAAAAGTGAAGTAAATTTGACCAAGGACACACAGATAGAAGCCACATTGCTATTATGCCAACACAGGCAGTTGTCTCCATTTTACTAATATGCTATTTAATGGAAAACCCTAGACACCTAACTGGACCATAGCCTCATTGTGTCTTAGTCTAGTTCTGTGCCTGCCTCATACATTTCTGCCTTTCTCCTTGCACAGATTTTCTCTTTGTTCTACCAGCCTGGGCTGCCCCACTTCAAACAGTATTTATACATGTCCCACAGACGTACCTCCTTACCGGAGCCTTGCAGCTGGCCTTGGCAATTCGGCCAGCTCCCTCTCCTGAAACTGCAGCTCCTCCTCCAGCACAGATTTTATAAGGTCTTCGCACTCTTCACACTCTGAGAAAAGACAGACATGCCTGCATCATGGAAGGCTGGATGTGCTGCTGTGGTCACTGCCTGCAGGACAGGAGGCAGGGTCTATCTCAAGGATAAAAGCATACCCAGCACCAGGCTTTACACTGGGATTTCCATATCTTTATTCCTCAGTCTCTCAACTACTCCCCATTTTAGAGATGAGGAAAGAAGAACCCACAGGCTGATAAAACAACTTGACAAGATGATTCAACTGGAATGAGGCAGTCAGAATTCACATCCCCTGAGGTCTGACTCCACATCTTTCTTTTCTTTTCTTTTTTTTTTTTAGATGGAATCTCACTTTGTTGCCCAGACTGGAGTGCAGTGGCATGATCTCAGTTCACATCAACCTCTGACTCCCAGGTTATTCTCCTGCCTCAGCCTCCCAAGTAGCTGTGATTACAGGTGTGCACCACCACACCCTGCTAGTTTTTGTATTTTCAGTAGAGACAGGGCTTCACCATGTTGGCCAGGCTCAAATGATCTACCTCAAATGATCTACCCACCTTGACTTTCCAAAGTGCTGGGATTACAGTAATTGTGCCAATGTGCCTGGCCATGACTTCAAATCTTAAGGCCAATTTACCAAACCTTACAGCCTCTTAAATAAAACATGAACATAAGGCCATGAAATAATGGCTTCCTGTGTCACTTCCTGTGTTTGGGAAGATACTAAGAACTGTAAGACTGCTGGTTCTCCTGCTTCGAGAGTTTCAATAATCCCAAAATATTTCAAAGATTTAAACATTTATCTGTATACAACTGTGTAAAACTGTATATGGAGGAGAAAGATCCAAATGATATATGCCCAAAAGCTAATAGGTGGTATTTTGAAGGGAGAACCAACACATAGTGTTTGTCATGGTACTGTTGCAGTAGGTTTTTAAGAATTATCATCATGTGATCATCACCACTATCCAAAGAGGTAGTTACTACTCTATTACCATTACAGATGAGGAAACTGAGGCACAGTGACGATAAGTAAGACTTGAACCCAGGAAATTTGGCCCTAGGGTATATGCTCTTTAATCACTGCACAATAGTACCTTTATACTAAGGTCTTAGGTAATATCATTCTTCTTCTCTAGCTTGAGAATTTTTTTTTCCTACAATTATAATGAATGAAGTTTTTTTTAAACTAGTTTTTCCACACACCAAAGCTCATCTTTTCACTTCTTTAGTAAGTGGGCTTTTGGCTTTACTTTTCTATCACAGTAAGTTGGACTGCAACTTTTAGTCACCCCCCACGCAATGATTTATTTTAAAATAATTGTAGAAATTGGAAAGCAAATTCAATTTCAGTGTTAACCAGAATCCTCTTCTAATTAATATCCCTGTTCCTCTCATGCCCTTGTTCCCATGTTTCCCTGTCATTACAGCTTCTCCCTTCCCCGACTATTAGTAACAGGTTTTGGATTTTACGGTGATTTTAAAAATGTGAGAGCCAACTGTGGAGAGGAAAGGACTAGTTCTTAAACTGGCCTGGCCTTCTACTGAGAACGGCGGTCTGCTCCACTTGGCCTTGTTCTCATTTTGGCCATATGTCTCATAGCTCTGATCCTGGACGTCCACCTGCAGTTGTTTGCTGTCCGTAAAGCTGATACTCAGAGACAGAAAGGGTGTTACAAAGTCTCTGATTTTCTGAAAATACCCTCAATCTAACCAGAGCATGAGGAATGGCTTATTTGAATTTTTGTGGGAAGAGAATCTTGATCCAGGTATCATAAAGACTTTTCTCCATGTTTGCTATTGAAGTTCGCACCTCCACATATCTGTGACTCAGTTGAGAATAAGTAGTTTTAAGTTCCTTCAAGGCAGATAGGGTATACTATTTCTTCTTTCACCCCTGGTGCTGTTGGCACAGTGCTGTGCAAATGGGTGTTCTTTAAAAAGTTTTAATTGAATCCTGAGCTTTTTTAACCAACAGTGATATTATATGTTTGTAGAAGCTGATACTCATTACTGAGAAGGGAAAGACAGTTTCATGCCTAAACCAAGGTTTTGGTCTCTATTCCTCACTACACTCGCCCTGCAAACTTTACACCTTTGTGCCTCAGTTTTTCTGTCCTTGGCAAATTGAGAGTAAAATGCCCACTTCTACCTTTTTGTGAGAGTAGTCAGGATAAAATTAATTGTGATAGAGAATAAAGTCTGCAGTGTTTCATTTCACAGAGGAAAATGGACAATCATTTATCACTTTGGTGACCTTGCCCCATGGGACCTACTGTATTTCTGCAGGTGATTGGCCAGGGAGTAGGCAGTAGCTTTGGATGTCAGGAATTTCTCTGTGAGGTCTCGGAAGTTCTGTTTGCATTTTTCCAGTTCAGAGCGCAAGTACTGTTTGGTTTCCAGGATGCTCGTTTCTGCCCTTGGACCAGAACAAGTGGTGGGAGATACGGCCATGCTGAAGCTTGTGGAGGAAGTGGAATCAGAGCCTAGGGAGAATAAACCCAAACAAATAATACATTAAAAACAAATGCATGGATTATGGTAATGGTTGCACTACTGGGTAAATTACTAAAAATTATTGAACTGTACAATTATAATGGGTAAATTTTATAGTATGTAAATTATACCTCAATAAAGTTTTTTTTACATTAAACAAAGGATTTAAATGAATCAAAAGAAAGCAGATCTGATTCATAACTTACTTTTGGGATAAACTTTGTCAGCATCCCACAACTCTGAGAATCCTCAGCCACAAAAATAAGGCACAAGGTGCCTGAGCTTAGAATCTAAGGTACTGTCTGTGGTTCAGGCTCTGATAGGAATGCCAAAGGTAAGACCCAGTGCCAGGTAACAGTCTGGAGTCATGATAACAGAATTAGAAGGTGGGGGTGTCATGGAATGTTAGGATCTCTGCCTTCCAGGTGTCTAGGCCATGTGGAAACACAAGGTCTCTTCTGAAGGTCACCACCAATGGAGACCACTCCCTCAGCAGTCATTCTCAGTACTTGTATACCCTTGTGAGAATACCATAGGCCTATCTCTTTCTAAAATTTAACCATATTTTCATTGTTTATTATGGCAAATGCATAGACAACATCAAGCAATACATATTTCCTCAAGTTCTATTGTTGTCTTAAGGACTGTCATGAAGTCATTTTCTTCTTAATGAAAAATTTAACACTTTTAGATAGTCTTGATGTTCTTCTTTGGTCCTCCAGTTTTCCACATCATTTATATTATAAGAAAAAAAATCCTGAATATTCTGCTCAGAGTGTGAATAATTGATTTATATGGATTTAGAGGCCAGGTGCAGTGGTTCACACCTGTAATCCCACCACTTTGGGAGACCAAGGTGGTCGGATCACTTGAGCTCAGGAGTTTGAGACCAACCTGGGCAGCATGGCAAAACCCTGCCTCTACAAACAATTTTTAAAAATTAGCCGGGCATAGGGCTGGGCATGGTGGCTCATGCCTGTAATCCCAGCACTTTGGGAGGCCGAGGGGGGTGGATTATGAGGTCAGGAGATGGAGACCATCCTGCCTGACACAGTGAAACCTCGTCTCTACTAAAAATACAAAAAATTAGCTGGGTGTGGTGGCGGGTGCCTGTAGTCCCAGCTACTTGGGAGGCTGAGGCAGGAGAATGGCGTGAACCCGGGAGGCAGAGCTTGCAGTAAATGGAGATAGCGCTACTACACTCCATCCTGGGCAACAGAGCGAGACTCCACCTCAAAAAAAAAGAAAAAAAAAATTAGCCGGGCATAGTGTGGCGTGTCTGTAGTCCCAGCTATTCAGGAGACTGACGTAGGAGGATCGCTTGAGTTCAAGTGTTTTTGCTGCAGTGAACCAAGATCATGCCACTGCACTCCATTCTGGATGACAAAGTGACACCCTGTCTCAAAAAATAAAAGCAAAATAAGTAATAAAAGGATTTTGGTCAGTGTCTTAATATACTTCTTGCTGCAAACCAATGTTATAGTGGCATCTTTTCCCCCACTGGGGACCCATGTTAGGTTTTTTTTTTTCTTTTTTTTTAGACAGGGTCTAGCTTTGCTGCTCAACCTGGAGTGCAATGGCATGATCACAGCTCACTGCAACCTCAAACTCCCAGGCTCAAGGGATCCTCCTGCTTCAGCCTCCTGAACAGCTCAGACTACAGGTACATGTCACCACCCTCAGCTATTTTGTGTGTGTTTGTGTATGGGGTCTCACTATGTTGCCCAGCCTGGTCTCAAACTCCTGGGCCCAAGTTATTCTCACACCTTGGCCTCCCAAAGTATTGGAATTATGGGCGTGAGCCACCACACCTGGCCCATGTTGGCTTTTCACTTAACTTGAGGACAAGTTTGATATTCATAACTCCTAACTCCACTTTCCTCTTCTATGTGTGGGTTGCTTTGTGTTATAATCTCTATATACACATTTTTTGCTTGTCACTTATGATTTTCATTCTAACTCCACAGGCTTTCTTTCCAATTTATCACAATCACTGAAATAATGTATGTATATCTCTTTAAATACATTTAGTGGCTACCTAATTTGGAATGATTTATAAACTGTAACTATATGTTTGAAGCAGTTTTTATGGAACACTAATGATTTGCATTGAGCCAAAGTCATGGGCCTGAGGATATATTCTCAGAGAGATCATGGTAAAAATCAAAGTCATGAGTCTGTGGTGGTTGGTGGTGATCAACAGCATTCCTGTGCAATGGGGTTTAGTGGGAGAGAAACTGAGGTTTTAAAGACAGGCATAGACAGAAGAGAAGGGATCCCTGATGTACCTCTTCACTTCCTATGTATCAATTCCTCCCTGGTTTTGTGAGACTGAGATAGGGAGACTCTTACGGAATATCTGTCCTTTCCCTTCAGCTGCCTGACTTTCCTGGGCTACTGGCCTACACATGTGTAACTATGGTCACCTCCACATTCATGACAAACAGAAGGAAGCAGGACCAACAAACTGCATACCCTACATGCTAACCTGAAACTATAGTGTTTAATAGTATTAGTTTATGAGATATATCAGAAGCTATATGATTTTAGTCCTTTTAAATTTGTTAAGATTTATGTTAAGGGCTAGCATATGGTCTATTCATTAGAACGTCCCATGTGTGCTTGAGAGGAAGTGTATTCTGTTTTTGTTGAGTGGAGTATTCTATAGATGTCTGGTAGGTTACGTTATTTAAATCTTTTATTTCTTTATTGGTCTTCTGCATAGTTGCTCTATCCATTATTGAAAGTTGTGGTATTAAAGTCTCCATCTACTATTGCTAAATTGTCTATTTCTCTCTTCAATACTGTCAGTTTTTGCTTCCTGCATTTTGAGGCTCTGTTAGATTCATGTGTATTTATAATTGTACTCTCTTCCTGATGGATTAACCCTTTTATCATTACAAAATATTCCTCATTGTCTTTGGTAACTTTTTTGTCTTAAAGTCTCTTGTTTATTTTGTCTGGTATTAGGATAATTGTTACTGAAACACCAGAGGTTTGACTTAATACTTGCTGCTCACTGCACAGAAAGCCAATCACTGAACCAACTAGTATTGCCAGGGAAAAAGGCTTTCATCAGGTACCGCAACTTAGGAGATGGGAGATCAGTCTCAAATCCATCTTCTTGATCAACAAAAATTCAGAGTTTAGATAGCAGGGAAGAAATGGAACTACATGCAGGAAAACAGGAATTACAGAGAGGTAAGAAAGAGGAACTGGTCAACAGGAAGCATGTGGTCACTTAGGCAATTATGATGGAATAAGGGGTCTGACATCTCATTTTCCAGATGTGGTACGCTGGTAAATTTCAGTTCTTTGATACTATCTGGAAGGCCGGATGGTTGCTTTCCTGAGAAAGGAATTCAGATAATACAAATGTAACTTTCTCAAATTTCAAGACGGAAAGGGTTAATTTCTATGTTTATTCAAAAGAAACCGTAAACATCAGTTCTAGGGGACAATTGGGTTGGTTTAAAACTCACTTCAGCTTTCTTATGGTTGCTGATTACATAATTATGTTACATTGCATGGCAAACGGATTTTGCAGATACAATTAAATTAACCTTAAAATGGGGAGATTATAAAGGTTGACTAATGTAATAACACAGGCCTTTAAAGTCTGGGTCTAGAGGTCAGAGGTCAGTGAACTAGGAAGTCAGAGAGATCCAAAATATGTTAGTGATTCAATGAGGAAGAAACCCTTCATTGCTGACTTTGAAGATGGTGAGAGTCACAAATAAAGTCCTCAGTCCAACAACTTCATAGTTAGTGCTACCTGCAAATATGAGCTAAGAATATTTTAAAATGCATTTACAATATGCGGTGAACACATTCACATTGTCTCTGCCTACTCTTCTCTTTCACTTTGTCCCTGCATGCTACTATGTCTGTCTAGATGGGGGGACACAAAAACCAGGCCTTTGTGCAGCTTTCTCTCCTCTCCTGAAATGCTATTGCTCACTAGAGCCAGATAGCACTGCTGAAGGTGGCTGAGTACAGGCAACTGGTGGTGTTGGAAGCCATAGGTCCTTGATTAATTCAGCCGAGATTGCACCACTGCACTCCAGCCTGGGTGATCGAGTGAGACTCCGTCTTAATAAACAAACAAACAAACAAACAAACAAAACCTGCCCATGAAAGGGGAAAGGATCAATAAATGGGTATTCCAAAAAATCAAAAGCCACACAAATATCAAGCCAAAATAAACTGATTCCCTGACTGGAAATTGAACCCAGGCTATGGCAGCAAAAGCACAGAACTTTAAGTACTGAACTGCAAGGTAGAGCATTTTAAGGGTAGCTATGACACTAGCATGTGCCTTTCTTTTAACTTGATCTTCCATCAACTTTTTAAAATAAGAGATCTCTAATTTTTTTTAAATTCAAGTGTCTAATTTAAGGGATCCATCTTCAGTCCACTGGCAACTAGAATTTCCAATGGTGTAATTATTCCAATAGCAATGCAACCAAATAGCCTCTTTGTGGAAAACCCAGGATGTCATTTTCCAGGTTAACTTCCTGGGAAGGTCATAGAAGAGGCAATCCCAAAGATTGCCCTCCAAGAGAAAAGTTCAATGTAAGGAGTAGGCCACAGATGGTTAAGGATGATACTTGCCTCCAGCAACCCACATATTTGTGGGGGCTTCCAGTCACAGACTTGTGAGTCTGTGATACCATGTAGGCCCTCTTGGGATTGAGCTTTCTTAGGACTAATCAGGCAATAAGAATTAAGATGACAAAAGCCTCGAAGGGATGAGATTTCTTAAGACAAACCCCAAGAGCTTGACATAGTCAGAACAAAAAGTGTGCTCGGGTTCCCAGCCATTTTCAGACAGGCCACCTACTATAACCTGAAAGTTACCACCTCTTACCAGATAGGGGAAAACAAGAGAAAATGCTCCCACTTGGTCACAAGTCAAGCTCTCAAGGGCATCAAATAAGATGAGAAGGAACCTCAACCAGTATCCCCTTTTATGACAGAATAACAGATAGAGACAAAGACAAAGGAACAGACAATTTCTGGGAAGAAGGGGATTAAACAATATGAATTGGTACCACAAAGTACCAAAAAGCACACCAGAGTCACTACACCCAAGACTAGTCACACAAATCCTTTTCTCCCATTAATCAAGATTTTGGAGAGGGAAAAGAAACAGTGACTTTTCCTGTCCACTTGATCAGATTCCACATAGAGAAGGAGGCCGGGAGCCTGGCTGGTAAAAAGTTCTTACCCTTATGACAACCGATCAGATCCTGGGTTCTTTACTGCAGCTTCCAGAAGAGCAGAGCTTTGCTATCCTGCTTACAGCTCCAAAACTGTAGGGGTCAGTGGAATCCCTCCCTCTTAACCCTCTGAAGTTTCACTCAAAAATCAAGTCACAAAAGGCAGATTAGTTGGAGAAAAGGCATAAAATGTACTGACATGTACATGGGGAGTGATACCACAGAGTGATTACCCTACCCTACCCATAATGGGATGCAGAAGCTTATATACCATCTCAAGGTAACAGAATGAATGAGGGCTCAAAGCATGGCCAAAACCAGGTTCCATCAGAGTCAGTGGTGTATCCATTTATTGTGGGCAAGACAGGTTATGGGAGGCAGAGAAGAGGAGGCTTGGCTAGCAAAGTTGGTCTGAATATGTAAATGAAACCTTACAGGTAGCAGCGCTCAGAGAGAATAAACCCTAAAAGTTTCCTTCAGACCTTTACAGGTGTCAGGATTTCAGTTCATCTTTCCTAGATCTGGGCAAGGAAAGACTTGGCTGCATCAGTGCAGACTCCCTACATAAGCAAATCTCCCCAACAAAAGATAACGTTGCAGGGCTACGTCTGCAGCTGGCTTTCTAAACAGACATATCAAAATATGTCAAAGCAATGTATTTGGAGGTAAAATATTTTTAATTCCTTGATGTCTACATCCTGATGCACCTACCGTTTCAATACACCATTGTTGGTTGCAACTCCATTCTTCCCTACACTCAAGCCAAAAAGCAGATTCTCCTTGAGGCTAGTCTTTTTCTCACAGCACACATACTATTTTTCAGAAAAATTATGTTTCCTGTTTGGGTTAATTACAGACTTTGATCTGCCCAATCTTTCTCTTTCTTGGTCTCTGAATTTTGGCAAAGGAGTCTCCTGATACAGGCGGGATCGATTCTAATGATGATTCTCAAAACCGTCAGACTTATTTAAGAGCCTTAATCTCGGGGTCAGGGTTTGGGCCGCCCTTGAACCTTTTCTTTGGGCCTACTCGTCAAAATCAGCCTGGTCAGGCCTGTCTTCAAGGCCCAGGGTCAGGGCCAGGTCCTCCCGATGCTTCTTGAAGCTTCTCCCGCTGGGTCGGCAGCCACCCTCCCCTTCCCTATGACCTGCAGAGAAGCTCCAGGGGACATTTATTCAATTTGCTAGGAACCCAGGAGGCGCAGGTGCGAGGTGACTCTGTGGTTCCCACCGCACCCGCCGCCCTCCTTGGTCCTCTCGCTGTCTCAGGCAAGCAGCAAAGTTCCAGGTGAGCTTGGGCGCCAAAGACACCCAACCAGAGAGGGACCGGTAGGGAAGGGCACCGGCCCTTAGTTCCTTCTCAGTAGGAATCCGAAAAAACTCTTGAAGAAATAGAACGGGAGAGTTGGAAGTAGATCAAAGGGAAAGAAAGAAATCCTAGGAGATTTCCCATCTGAAGGCACCACGAAGAGAAAGTCCACCTCCTCTGGGCCGGATCCTCACCTCACTGGTGAACCGAGTTCCAGTCTCCTTTGGAGACCAAATCAGTTGACTTTGGCTTGACTCCTAGTGAAGAAGCCAGGCTTTGTCCTCCCCTGTTTAGCTCTAGATCCTGAAGCACTTGATTGTCTCTCTCAGGCTTTCCATGGATTCCAGGGATGCAACTGAGAAGTTTGTTTTTAATGCACTTACTTGAAGTAAGAATAGTTCAAAGTATTTTTGCAAAGAAAAAGGTTTCCTTTTGCACTGAAGACATTCAGATGTGAGGAAAATCACTCGGCTGGGGAAAGCAAATGCTGTTGAGAATGCCTCACAAACACAAATTACACGTCAGCAGGTAGCTTTGACTCTCCGGTTGGGCACATTTTAAGCGCACTGTTGGTGGAACTTAAGATGAATCTAGGACATTCATGATTAATATTTTTAGTTTTTTAGTAAAATTTAATATTTTAATTTTAAATACACATTCTGAAAATTATATAACCAGCACGAGAAACTGGCTTTATGCCATTTTTACAAACACAGGAAAGAAAGATGATATTATAATGACAATGCTTCATAAATGGCAACATTTTTTAAGTACCTAGAGAAAAAAAAGGTAACCTAGAATTCTATGCAAAAATAAAATTTCAAAACTGTGAGTGAAATAAGGATACTGAAAAACATACAAAAGCTAAAAGAATTCACCAACCCACGCTACAAGAAATCTTAAGAGTCTTCCAAGCAGAAGCAAAAGGATACCAGATAAAAATGTGGGCCCATACAAAGAAACCAATATTGGAAATGGCATTTAGAAAGCATGTACTATATGTTTTCTTATAATTTAAATATTTTAAAAAATATTTGACATAATAAATAAAAGTAATAATAATCACAAAGCTTATAATAAATAAAGTAAAATTACATAACACTAGGATAAAGGTCAGAAAGGGAGGTATGATGACACCTGAAAGCAGACTGTGATAAATTAAAGATGTATCCCAGAAACCCTAAAGCAGCCACTGAAATAAGAAAAGGGTTATAGCTAATAAAGCAACGAAGGAAAGAAAATGGAATGAAATAAAAGCTATGTAAACACTATGCTGGAACAACTGCTCTCCAGGTCTCTACCCTATAGAAATATACCAGTGGGCAATGAGAAGTGTACAAGAATGATGACTGCAGCATTATTTGTAATCATAAAATAATAGAACCAAAGTAATTTTAAAGATATATGAAAAGAGTTTTATTTATTTATTTAACAGACAATTGAACAAACAAACAATGGAAGCAAGTCCTTTGCAAAAAGGAACACAGAGGGTCATGATGATGCTACTCCTCCATGGATTTCAGGGTTCCCAGACGCCTAGGTTTCCGTCTAGTTCTGGAAGATGTTATTCTACGGGAGCAACAGGTCCTCGAGTTTGGGGCTCTTTCAGGTTCTCTCTCCATTTCCCCATTCTGCTACAATAAATAAACAAACAAAAAGAATTCTCACTTCCAGAAGATCTCACCTGTGCCTCTGCACGAGCCTTTCAGGAGGTCTGGAGGTCTGGTCCGCCGCTCCCCGGCTTCTTTCCCAGCTTTTGCTTTTCCCTTCCGCTGCTCCCGCCCTACGGTCCCACGACCCGACCACCGCCCAGCTGAGCCCCCGCGGCTCCACCGCGCAGAAGGTGCACCGGAGGCCCTGCCAGTTGCCCGCCCCGCGGGGGTGTCGAGAAATCAACACTTTGTAAACAGAACTTCCCCATTGAAAAAACTCTTGATTTCCACTCTTAGGGCTCTTCAAAGGACTGAAAGCTAAAGGCGACGATGGATTCATTCGGCAAGTCCTAGTCGTGCGCCCTGGTGAGTGCCAGACCCTGCTCCCCGGGAGGGGACCCACGAGCGACCCTCGCCACCATCCCTGCCCTGGTGGAGCCCCCGTGCGGAACACAGGATCCGAAGACTGCAGCGAAAGCTCCGCAGCGGCCCCGAAAGCAACTGGGCAGGGTGGGCACAGGCTCCCTCACTGGGTGAAGGCGGCACAAAGAACGGGAAGAACCATCCCGGGAGCCCGCCGGGTGTTCAGCTTCCCTTGGGACCCCAGGCTGCTCGGGCTGGGTCGCCGACCGGGGAGTTTCTGGGGGCTTCTGAAGCAGGAGAGGGGCAGGGCAGGCGAAGGCCATTCGGCTCTCCGTCTGGCTCCAAAATCTCCTAACGCGCAGGTGTCCAACGTGACCAGCGCAACTCACCGCTCTAATCTCTCTGGTTTTCCAAGGCCGTGCTCAGTCATCCTGCCTGGCGGGCCCTGAGAATAAACGGGACAGAGGAAGTTTAGTGAGTGCGCCCTTCGTATATCGCGTAGTAGAACTAGCAATCCTTGTCTCTGTGGCGCAATCGGTTAGCGCGTTCGGCTGTTAACCGAAAGGTTGGTGGTTCGAGCCCACCCAGGGACGCTTATTGCAACTTTTAAAGCATTCACACATTGACAATCACTAGACAAATGGGGGAAATTTTATCTTCCCTCAGTATCAAGCCACTAATTTATGACTGATCCATGTCGCGGGCCAGTCCCAAGCCACTAATTTATGACTGATCCATGTCAAGGGCCAGCCCACCTTCCCGACCAGATTCTAAACCGGGTATCTCCTGAAATGGCGGGGTTACACCTGTGTAACACAGGAAAGCTGAAACCGAGACCTAGGAACCCACTTCTGGTGTGATAAAATTCTAATTCAGTCCGTTATACGCTTAAATGAGTAATTTACATGCCTCCATTTTTTCATATTTTAGTAATAGGAGTCCAGTAGTATCTCCAGGATATGCCTGGATTTACTGATTGCTCTATCAATAATGTGACCAGTGGAATCACTCATCATCATAGTGATCCTCTCCATCATTTTTGAAAACAGTATTTTTCCCCAGTTTGTGCATGATTTATTTAACCCTTTTCAAAATGTTTTTGTTAGCCAGGTGTGGTGGCATGTGCCTGTAATCCCAGCTACTCAGGAGGTTGAGGCAGGAGAATCGTTTGAACTTGGGAGGTGGAGGCTGCAGGGAGCTCAGATCGGTATACACTCCAGCCTGGGCAACAGAGTGTGACTCTATCTCAAAAGAAAAAAAAATGTTTTTGGGATGAGGTTGGTTTCATGGTTTTAGGATTACAAAGAATGCTGCAGTCACTATTCTGGTACACATATCTTTGGTCATTGTGGAAATGTCTACACTGCAGATATTTCTATAGTGTAGAGAACTGAATGCACCATTGCTACATTATAGTGTTTATATAATGCTTCTAATTTGAGTACATTCTGCAAATGTATCTTTCACTGGAGCAATACCTAATAATATTCCAATATGAATATTTATAAGAGGAAACATGTGCAGATGTGCAGTTGAGTTTCGTGCCTCTCCATGGGGCCCCTGTTCATAAAATGGTGGCATTAGCTATCTGAGAGTGGAGTTTGCAGCCCTCTGACATCAAAAGCTGAAGCAGAGGACATTAAAACCCTCACTGCACATCCTCTGTAGTCTGGCCAGAATCATTCCTAGGTCGGTGGTCTCTTATCAGGAGGAAATGCTGCTTGGCTGCTTTGTCAAAACCACAAAAGGCAGGGAAAGTATCAGGCTGCTGGTTGATAACAGTAGTGAAGCAAGTCTTTCCAAAGAGTTGGTTTGTTAACCCTTAGGGAAAAAAATCCTAATTCTTACCAGATGGTGCCGTGCAGTTTCAGGCTCTTGGTGTCCCAAACAAAGAATTGTACATGACACATACAAAGCAGCAAAGCAAAACAAAAGTTTATTAAGCACAGTAACACTCTCGGAGTGGGGAGAGTGGGCTGACCTCTGGGAGATGAGATCAGTATTAGTTTGATGTACTTTGGGTCTTTTTATGTGTGATTTTTTTTTTCTTCTCTTCACAAGGATGCCTAATCTTTAGCCATTGTTCGCCTTTAGATTGATAGGTGGGTTGCTTAGTTACTTTGGCGCTTGTGTGCTTGCATGTTGCCTCCATCCCATAATTTTCAGTACATGCATGGTATGCAGTCCATATGCCTGAGTTTTAATGAGCTGATTATCATATAGAGTCGTGTTAAGGATACTTTTTTCCTCGAATGCACATGTCTATCTCTGAGGAGCTGCCCCTTTACTGGTTTGGATCTTGCCAGCAATGGGGGTCCTTGCTTCCTTCTTTTGTTTGTTTGTTTGTTTGTTTGTTTGTTTGTTTGTTTTAGACAGAGTCGCCTCTGTTGCCCAGTCTGGAGTGTAGTGGCGCAATCTCAGCTCACTGCAACCTCTGCCTCCCAGGTTCTAGCAATGCTCCTGTCTCAGCCTCCTGAGTAGTCTGGAGTACAGGAGTGCACCACCACGCCCAGCTAATTTTTTGTATTTTTAGTGGAGGTGGCGTTTCGCCATGTTGGCCAGGCTGATCTCAAACTCCTGACCTCAGGCGATCTACCTGCCTTGGCCTCCCAAAATGTTGGGACTACAGGCGTGAGCCAGTGCGCCTGGCCTTGCTTGCTTTTTTTAATCTTACTTTTTGTTTTGGCTGCTCAACTTCTGCCTTTTATCTTGCTTCTTGCTCTCCTGCCACATCTCCTTGCTTCTGTTTCTGCCTTTACTTATTCTGCCTTTATCCAACTTCCAATTCCCTCTGCTGCTCTCCTGCCTCATCTCATAATGGCAGTTAGTGAGGGAGGGGTTTTAAGGGGGCATGTCCGACCTCCTATCCTGTCAGCCAGAAACAGCTTTCAAGGTTTCTCTGCGGTCCTGTCAGCCAAGAGGGGGTCGGTTCAGTTGGTTGTAGGGCCTTGGGCTTATTTTTATTTCTCAATCCTGACAAGGGAAGGCTGGATTAATGCAGATTCTCTCCAGGTGAAAATTTCCCCTACAAAAGATAGTTTTGCAGAGTTACTTCTGTTTGCTGGCTCTCTGACAGCCATCTTAAAATATGCCAAAGAAATATATTCTGGAGTAAAATATTTTGATTTTCTTCATCTATCTACAGCTTCACCATGCTGACAGCCTCCAGTCCAAGCATACCTGAAGCCTTTCTTTTTAAAAAGCTTTCCCACCCTTCTGACTGCCTTCAAGTCTCTGCCAAAACACAAGTAACAGTGACTGACTCCCTCCTATAGCATGCTCAGAATAAATAGCCTTTGCTTTTTTTCATTTGCTTGGTCTTTATTTGCAGAAGCTTCAATGTAGAGTTGACAAGGACTCCATCTTTGACCAAACCTTAGTAGATTCCTCTGAGCCCTTTTCTCTATTAGTTCTTTGCTTGCCAAGTCCAGTTTTAGGAAAGAGTACTGTTGAGTCTAGTTTAGCAAGAGTCCTCCCAACCACCTTTGATAGCTAATCAAGTTCCTCTTTGTAATTTTCCATCCACTAACTTTCTTATCTTGCCAATTGGCTATAGTCTTCAACTCTTCCTGTTGTATTTGAGGTTGAGCTCAGTTCTCTGCTGGTCTCTCTTGCCTACTGTAGTACATACAATAAAATCTGTCGCCTACTGTAGTACATACAATAAAATCTGTCTGATGTTTTTAACAACTGTCCAGTGTAGTCCCTCAGAAACTGCCTTTGCAAAATTGTGACAATAAGAGAAAGCTGACATGGCTGACTCCATCTTGGTTCTAGCCTCACAGGCTGGCTGTCTTTGCTCATTCCTGTGCAATTTCTCCCAAGCTCTCTTTGGGAAAAATTGTGTTTATAATTTAAATCAGGGGTCTGCAACCCCCAGGGCCACAAGACAGGTACTGGTCCATGGCCTGTTAGGAACTCAGCCGAGCAGCAGGAAGTGAGCTGCAGGCTTTGGAGCATTACCCCCTGAGCTCCACCTCTTGTCAGATCAGCATTGGCATTAGATTCTCATCGGAGCTCGGACCCTATTGGGAACTGCACATGTGAGGGATTCCAGATTGCACACTCCTTACGAGACTGTAACTAATGCCTGATGACCTGAGGTGCAACAGTTTCATCGGGAAACCATCCACCATCCCCTTCCATGAAAAAATTGTCTTCCATGAAACCAGTACCTGCTGCCAAAAAGGTTGGGGACAGCCAAAAAGTTTGGTTTAAATGATAACCTTCCCCAAAACTAAATTACCCCTGTAAAACTAATGAAAGGCCACCAAGTTAGAAGGATGAAAGGGGCCTGAATTCTACTAAGATGTATGCCTTGTTAAATAATTACCAGCCGTTATTCCAGAGGTCACAAGATTTGCAGCTTCCCCAATTACTGCTGTGAAGAACATCACTATTGTAGAACCTAAGATTGGCCTCTTGAGATATCTTTTCAGGCTTTTGCATTTCTGACTACTGGATGGCACCATTTGGCCCGAAAATCAACCAGTCCCTTAGCCCCCACCCAGAAGCTGACTCAATGCGGGAGGGCCATTTTTCACACCCCTGTGATTTCATCTCCAACAATCAGCACTGCCCAAACCCTAGCCCCCTCCCCACCAAACTGTCTTTGAAAAACCCCTTACCTCCAAGCCTTCAGTGAGATCGATTTGAGTAATAACTCTGTCTCCCACAGGTTGTGGCTGGCCTGTGTCAATGAAACTCTTTACTGCAATGCCATGGTCTCCATGAATTGATTTCGTGTGTACAGTGGGCAGGAAGAACCCATCAGGCGGTTACATCTGCAGGATGGTGCCAGTTCTTTCCACAAAGTCTGGTCAGATACCCAGAAAGTATTTCTCCACTATTACGTGGACCGTGTGTCTCCCTGTCACTATCCAGGGAATGGGGCCTGGCTTTAGTATTTAGTATTCAGCAGTTACTATACCATCACCTAATCCCTCATTTTCAATATTTTTCCATGACTTCCAGTGGCCTGACTGGCCGCCATGCCACAGAATCTTTACTTTATGGTCTCCAAGGAGAACTCTCCACTCGATATTTTGTGATTTGAGCGATGGAGTAGAATGTGATACTGGTGGTCTGGGGGAGGTCCCCGGACACTGGTGGGATCTCGACCCCAGCCGTGGTGTCCAGGCTCTTGACACCATCTCAAGAATGAAGTCAAGGATGAGTCTGCAAACAGTGAAAGAAGAGATTTATTGCAAAGCAAAAAGTACACACTCAGGAAAGGGGAGTTCGGGCATATCCGAGAGAGAACAATGGGTTCTGGGGTTTCATCTTGATGGATTACTTTAACCAAGGAGTGGAATAATCATGACAATTCCTGGGTAAAGGTGGAGATGTCTCGGAACTGTGGTGCCATCCATTTTTACATCAAACATTGGTCTCAGAACTGTCATGGCACTGGTGGGTGTGTGATTTAGTATGTTAATAAGCATATAATGAGGGCCTAGGTAAAACCTACGTCAAATCCAGCACCACATTGTGTCCAGTCAGTCTTACCCAGCTTGGTCCACACTGGTTGTTCAGCGTCTTATGAGCCCATAGCCTTTAAGTCAGGTAAATCTGCTGCCTAGAATTTGTTATCCTGTGACCACCCTGTATTATTTCTGTCTCAAATCTACTTGGAAATATTAAAATGGTCTTTGACTTGGGCATTCCAACTTTGCTTACTTCACAGTGTTTCTTGTGCCGTAATCCAATATAAGAAAAGATGATCCAGACATTTGTTAAACATCTCAAATAAGATGTATCCCAGGTATTTGTGTCAAATTTGGATTATTTTAATTTTTGTCTTTGCAGAATATAAAATACTAACATGAAGTAAGCACTAAGGTCTGGAGATGGCTGTGCAAGAGATGACAAAGTCCAACACCTCGTTTGACAGTGTCCAATAATCTCTTCTGGGGCAGCATATTTTTCTACAATACTGAATTTGGAAAAAACAAAAAAAAAATTAAAAAAAAAAACCTACAAGATTCATGAAACTGGACAACTGTCTTTATAACATTACCAGTGATAAAACCAGTAAGGAAGGCTGGTTTGCAGTCATCTGAGCAGTCTCTTTACTTTCATAAATATGGTTTATCTCTGATATTAAACTGCTTCCAATTTCAAGCGAATGCTACATCCCAAGGATAAGGATGTGAAGAGAACCGGTTTCTTTTGTAATCCTAAACGTTCTAGTCTGCGAATTAAAAGCCATTATTTAAAGAAGGGTTCCCAGCCTCCATCTGGCCGCCGAAAGGTTGCTACTCAACACAGGCTAACGACCAGCTTTTTTGGGAGAGAGCAGATGCGGGGGCGGAGGGAAAAAGCAGAGGCAGACGTCACTTCCTTTTGCTGGCTCCGCAGCGGGTTGGTCTGCTGAGTGGCAGAAAGGCAGGGACTGGGAAAGGCACTGTCGGTGACATCACAGATAGGGCGACTTCTATGTAGATGAGGCAGCGCAGGGGCTGCTGCTTCCCACGAAGGAGTTCCCGTGCTGTGGGAGCGGGTTCAGGACCGCTGGTCGGACCTGAGAGTCCCAGCTGTGTGCCAGGGCTAGAAGGGCTCGGGAGTGCGCGGGGCAAGTGACCTTGTGTGTAAAGGGTGAGACGTATGAGGCTGTGGCGGGGCGGAGGTGCAGGAGCTCATACTTACCTGGCAGGGGAGATACCATGATCACGAAGGTGGTTTTCCCAGGGCGAGGCTTATCCATTGCACTCCGGATGTGCTGACCCCTGCGATTTCCCCAAATGTGGGAAACTCGACTGCATAATTTGTGGTAGTGGGGGACTGCGTTCGCGCTTTCCCCTGAGTTTTTTAGTTAAAAGAATAGGTTGTGTACTAAAGTTTGTGTTTTGTGTGGCATGTAAATGTTATTCTTATTGTGGAAGGCTGGAGAATGGTAAGTAACATATCGATTCTCTGTCAGAGGAGAAATAAGAACTTTCAGCCCTTGCAACATAAGGTAACTACCGAGAAGGCTGCACAGCTCTTCCCTTTCTATGCGGGGCTGCCTTCTGCAGAGATTGGTCCATGGTCTCCAGTGTCTTGGGTTCTCACGATCTGTAAAAATCTTCGTGTTGTTCCCTAGCCCCCAGTCACCTTTTATACAGCTTCTGCTTAACTGCAGCCCCCACAGTAGTTTGTAGGATTTCTGTGCTAGCGGGGAATGCGTTCTCACTTCATAGAGCCAGGTACAAACTATGCAGACGGGCGCTGTTCTTTGGGAAGAAAACAGGGCCTTTGGGGCTCTTAGTGTCACCGCTGGATTGTATACATAACACGCTTACTTTGTGTAGGGGAACGGCTCTCCCAGCGCCCAGGTCCCTAGTGCATATTCATTGAGGCCCGCAGGTCAGAACCGCAGTCTCACTTGTCTTGGCGGAAATGCGCTGCAATCCTCCCTGAAATATAAGGCGGGAAGTTTTACGAGGAGCCGGGTCCAGTTTCCCTGCTGTCTCCTGCCGTTTACATATCTAGTCTTTCTTCAGACTTTATTCAAGTGACAGCTTCTTGTTTGATGTCTCGCTTCCACATCCTACATCCATTGCCAGGCAGGTTTCTAGATAGCACCCCCACCCATCCTTCCCGCCCCCAAGCAGCCCTTTCCCATTTCTGGCGCCAGCGTCCTCCCCCTTCCCTCTTTCTTCAGGCCCTCGCTTATCACCTTCATGGACAGAAAATACTTAGCTCTCTCTCAACCTGCGGTTTACACCTGACACGCGTCAGTACCCTGGCAAATTCCTTAAAACCCCTTCTCAAATGGCACTGTAAATTCATCTCTTTTTAACTCCCAGAAGTATCTAATTGGTTTTGTCCCTGCACCACATGAATACTAGCATCCACTACAGAAGAAAACCCCAGGCCTAGCGATGGCGGTTCTGGGCATTGTGCCAGCCTCTCCCAGGGTATGTTTTCTGACCTCACCTACTTCTGATCAACTGAGGTCGGGAGTTCGAAACCAGACTGACCAACATGGCGAAACTCCATCTCTACTAAACAAACAAACAAACAAACAAAAAAACCGGGCGTGGTGGTGTGTGTGAACCCGAGAGGCAGAGGTTGCAATGAGCCGAGATCGCGCCATTACATCCCAGGCTGGGCGACAGAGCGAGACTCTGTCTCAAAAAAAAAAAAAAAAAAAAAAAAAAATTAGCCCGTCTGAGACATATTATTGGAGACAGTAGAATCCTGCATCCAACAGGCACTTGGTGCAGATCTGAACCCACTGAGCTATTGGCTCATGTTCTCTATGTTCTATTAAGTATCATGAGCAGAAATTGAACTCTTTAGCTTTTACCCACTAAGTGTGGCTATAGGACAGGTCTCTCTCTCTCTCTCTTTCTCTCTCTCATTTTTGCATCTTTTTTTTTTTTTTTTTTTTTTGCCATCAGTGTGGGTTTTTTGTTTTGATGTTATGAAGTGAATTTCTGGGGACAATCTCTGTTGCATCGTGTTGACAAGGATCCAGTCCCTGTTTGGACAGCTAATGTGGTCTATGAGTCTTTTTTGTTGTCTATTTATTGTCCTGAGAATAATGGTATTTCCTGATATTTGAGATGCAGCAATGATAAGTTGTTCATATCTTGTCTTTCCAATGTTTGGTAACAATTTTATGGGCCCAGTAATTGTCAATATCTGCAAGAGGGCATCTCTATTACAATGTCCTTACTACTACTTGTCCTTACTACTTACTACTACTTACTACTCAATGTCCTCCCCTTACTACTCAATGTCCAGCCCCCCCACCACCAAACTTCATTCCGTAGGAGCTCTTGGCTTTAACGAATTTACTATATCTAAAAGACATCTTAGTCCAGGAAAAAAACTAAATCTGTAGCATATAAGGAGCAGTTTTCTTTGATTGGTATATTCAGGTTTCTAACCAGCTGAAAAATTCAAATACATGTCCTTTAAATATTAAGTTTAAACCACACTACAGAAAGGAGAGAAAAGATTTATATGATCACATATAAGCAATAGAATCAGCAATATGAGCACTTTTCACAACTATACAAATCAAATGTAATAATCTCCAGAACATTAAGGAAGTTCATTCCTTAATGAAAATCAATGAAAAGAAGTTATTCACCCACTGTTCTATGCCCTGGAAAGAGAATGTCCTGCCGGACTCAAAAGGGTATCACAAAATCACTCAGATTTTCAGCGATGAAGGCCCTCCAAGGATCTAATGATGCTAATATTTTCAGTTTATTTCCTTCACTGATGAACATTGTTAATGGATACCATTGCCTCTGTTTTCACCTTAAGTGATGATACTTAGCGCAGTTCGTTTCTTTATAATGCTCCCTAGTTTGGTGGAAGGAATTCTCCTGCTTTATAAATATAGGATATTTTCTCATGAAACAAACTGTCATATTCTTTCAGTGAAGTGAATAGACAAATTAGGTCTCTAAAATTTTAAAGGAGTCACTGCCCCAATTATCTTAGGAACAATGATAATCACTTATATAAAATTAAAATAAGAAAATTAAGCCAGGTATGGTGACTCATATCTGCAATCCCAGCACTTTAGAAGGCTGAGGAGGGAGGATCAGTTGAGGTTAGGAGTTGGAGACCAGCCTGGGCAACATAGTGAAACCCCTGTCTCTACAAATTTTTAAGTATTAGCTAATTTTTAAAAGTTGGCCAGGCATGATAATGCATGACTGTAATCTCAGCTACTAGGGAGACTGAGGCAGGCTGCAGTGAACTATGATTGCACCACTGCCCTCCAGCCTGGGTGACAGAGTAAGACTCTCAACTCAAAAAAAAAGAAAAAAGAAAAAGAAAAAGAAAGAAAATTAAGAATTTGTTGAAAGCTGTTTTACTACAATGCTAGGCTGCATGTCTTGTGCCTGTACTCCCAGAAACTCAACAGGCTGAGGTGGAAGGATTGCTTTAGGCCAGAAGTTGGAGACCAGCCTGGGCAACAGGGCAAGACCTCATCTCTAAAACAATACAAGGCAAGCTGAGCCAGGAGGATTGCCTGAGCACAGAAGTTCCAAGTTGGTCTCCTATGATTGCCCTTCTGCATTCTAGCATGGATAACAGAGGAAGACACTGTGCCTTATTTTTTATTTTATTTTGTTTTTTACTACTTATGCTTATTTATTTATTTACTTTTGAGACAGAGTCTTGCTCTGTGGCCCAGGCTGGAGTGCAGTGGTGTGATCTCAGATCACTGCAAGCTCTGCCTCCCAGGTTGAAGCTATTTCCCTTCCTCAGCCTCCAGAGTAACTGGGATTACAGGTGCACGCCATCATGCCCAGCTAAATTTTATAGTTTTAGTAGAGATGGGGTTTCACCATGTTTGCCAGGCTGGGCTCAAACTCCTGACCTCAAGTTATGCACCTGTCTCGGCCTCCCAAAGTGCTGGGATTACAGGTGTGAGCCACCTCGCCCAGCCTACTTATACTTGAAATATGAGGTTTCATTAGGGAAAAATTTTCTTTCTTTTTTTTTTTTTTTTGAGACGGAGTCTCGCGCTGTGTCACCCAGGCTGGAGTGCAGTGGCGCGATCTCGGCTCACTGCAAGCTCCGCCTCCCAGGTTCATGCCATTCTCCTGCCTCAGCCTCCGAGTAGCTGGGACTACAGGCGCCCGCCACCACGCCCGGCTACTTTTTTTGTATTTTTTTTAGTAGAGACGGGGTTTCACCATGTTAGCCCGGATGGTCTCGATCTCCTGACCTCGTGATCCACCCGCCTCGGCCTCCCAAAGTGCTGGGATTACAGGCTTGAGCCACCGCGCCCGGCCGAGAAAAATTTTCTTGTTGAATTTTTAACATGAAAAAATAATAGATTTAGCTGCAGATTAAATTAATGGTCTTGATAGTTTGGTACAATAAAATAAATGAAATGAAGTTGATAGCAGAGAAGAATCTTTGATGCTTTTGAACAATTTAAATAATGTAAATATTTAATATATAAAGACATGAAAAAGTTCATTACGTTATTTTTTTAAAATTTATTTTATTTTATTTTTTGAGATGGAGTCTTACTCTGTCGCCTAGGCTGAAGTGCTGTGGTGCAATCTCAGCTCACTGCAACCTCCGCCTCCTAGGTTCAAGCTATTCCCCTGCCTCACCCTCCTGAGTAGCTGGGACAACAGGCGCACACCACCACACCCGGCTAATTTTTGTATTTTAGTAGAGAGGGAGGTTTCACCTTGTTGGCCAGGATGGTCTCGATGAGCTGACTTTGTGATCCGCCCGCCTCGGCCTCCCAAAGTGCTGGATTACAGGTGTGAGCCACCACGCCCAGCCGCCTGCTCTAGCTTTTAAAGTGTTCATGCATTATTGATCACTAGATAAATGGGAGATTATATCTTCCCAGAGTCCTAAGCCACTAAGGTTGTGTCTCTGTGGAATAATCAGTTGTCGCATCCGAAAGGCCTAGCTAACTTTTGTATTTTTTGTAGAGAAGGGGTTTCATTATGTTGCCCAGGCTGGTCCCCAAATTCCCGGGCTCAGGCACCTCTGAGGTCTCCCAAAGTGCTAGGATTGCAGGCATGAGCCACTGCACCGTGACTTATATAATGCTTCTAATTTCAGCACATTAGCAAACTTATCTTCTGTGGGAAAGGTACCAAATCATATTCTAATTTATTTCTCAACTCTAATAATGTCCTTTTCTTCATTTACTTGCCGACACAACAAATTTTCTCCCCCCCTCCCTTTTTGTTTTGAGACTATGTGTTACTCTGTTACCCAGGATGGAGTGCAGTGGTGTGATCTTAGCTCACTGCAAACTCACTGCCTGCCCCTGCCACCCTGGCTCTAGTGATCCTCCAGAATAGCTGGAACTACTGGAACTACAGGTGTGCACCATCAAATCCAACTTTTTTTTTTTTTTTTTAGAGAGAGGGTCTTGCAATGTTGCCTAAGTTGGCCCCAGGAGCTCCAACTTCTGGGCTCAGGAGATTCATCTGCCTCAGCCTCCCAAAGTGCTGGGATTCCAGGTGTGAACCACCGCACCTGGCCTAACAAACTTTCTATACATGTGCCCATAATATTCTTTTCTTTCCTTTTTTTTTTTTTTTTTTTTTGAGATACAGTCTTGTTCTGTCACCCAGGCTGGAGTGCGGTGGAGTGATCTCAGCTTACAACCCTGCACCACCACACCTGGCTAATTTTTGTATTTTTAGTAGAGAAAACGTTTCATCATGTTGGCCAGGCTGGTCTCAAACTGCTGACCAGCCTCCCAACATGCTGGTATTACAGTCATGAGCCACCATGCCCGGCCATGTGTCAATGATATTCTAATAAGGGGACAAGTGCCTTCCTGGCTTAAGAAAGGGGGAGGTACAAAAGGAGGACATAGTGGACATTACACACAGATATTCAGCTGCATAGGATGGACAGCTAAACTTCTAAGACATTTTATTTTACTTTTTGAGATAGGGTCTTGCTCTGTTACCCAGGTGGCAGTGCAGTAACACGATCATAGTAGCCTCAGCCTCCTGGGCTCAAGTGATCCTCCTGCCTCAGTCTCCCAAAGTGCTCGGATTACCAGCCTGAACCACTGTACCTGGCTGAGATATTTTTAAGGTCCTCCAACATCTGTAATATTTCTTTTTTATTGTATTTTATATATAATCAAATATATACATATTTTTATTATAATTATATGAACATAAATATATATAATTATATATTATGTATAATAAAATGTGTATATATTTGATTATATATTATATATATTTATATATATATTTTATATATATATATATATATATTTTTTTTTTTTAGAGATGAGGCCTCACTATGTTGCCTAGGCTGGTCTCGAACTCCTGAGCTCAAGTGATACTCCCATATGGCCTCCCAGAGTGCTGGGATTATATCTGTGAGCCACTGTGCCTGGCCCTGTTTCTATTTCAAATTTAATTTATTTGTTTTGAGACATGGTCTTACTCTGTCACCCAACCTGGAGTACAGTGGTGTAATCATGGCTCACTGCAGCCTCAACCTCCCCGGGCTCAGGTGATCCTCCCACCTCAGCCTCCTGAGTAGCTGGAACTACTAGCATACACCACCATTCCCGGCTAAATTTTGTATTTTTTGTACAGACAGAGTTTCATCATGTTGCCTAGGCTGCTCTCCAACTCGTGAGCTCAAGTGATATGCCCGCCTCTGCCTCCCAAAGTGCTGGTGTTACAGGCATGAGCCGCTGTGCCCAGCCTGTAATTGTTTCCTGTGTGACCAAGTCACATTGGTCCTGAGAAGACAGGTCACAGTGACCTCTTTGATAGCTTTCTGCCAAGTTGCTTATCCAAAGGGAGCAAAGTCACAATGGTCCCAGTCATTTGTTTCTCCTCCCCTTTCCTCTTTTCTTTATAAATCTTGATTTTAATTTTATTTGATGAAAACCATCTAATGCCAGTTTCCCTTCTATAGTAATGGAGAATGAGCATGCAGATAAGTGTCTCTATATTATTTCTTGACTGATTTTTTTTCAGAGACTATGTCCATAAAAATTAGCCCATCTGAGACCCATCATTGGAGCCAACAGAATCCTCAGGCCCCTGGTGCAGACCTGGATCCTTAGAGCTATTGGCTCTTGTTCCCTCGGTTCTTCTGTGTTCATGAGCAAAACTTGATCTCTTTTGCTTTTATATACTAAGCATAGTAACTGGGCAGGTCCTTCCTCTATCTCCCTCTCTCTCTTTCTCACTCTCTCATTTTTGCATCATTGTTTTCTGCCATCAGTGGCATCAGTGTGGGTTTCTGGCTTTGATGTTATGAAGTGAATTTCTGGGGACAATCTCTGTTGGGTGGTGTTTGACAAGGATCCAGTCCCTGTTTGGTGACACATGACAGCTAATCTAGTCTGTGAGTCTTTTTTGATGGTCTATTCATTGTCCTGAGGATAATGGTATTTCTTGATATTTGAGACTGCAGTAATCAGAAGTTGCTCATATCTTGTCTTTCCAATGTTTGGTAACAATTTTTGGGGCCCAATAGCTGTCAATACCTGCAAGAGTGGCATCTCTATTATAAAGATGATCTTACTACTCAATGCCCCCCTCCCACCTAACCTCATTCCATACAAGCTCTTGACTTTGACAAATTACTATACTAAAAGAAGTCTTAGTACTGAAAGAAAACTAAGTCTGTGGCATGTAAGGAGCAGTTTTCTTTGATTCGTATACTCAGATTTCTACTAGCTAAAAAACTCTAACCAGCTGAAATACATGTCCTTTAAGGATTAAGTTTAAATCACACTACAGACAGGAGAAAAGATATTTATATGATCACAAATAAACAATGGAGTCAGCAATATAAGCACTTCTCACAACTATACAAATCAAAATATTTTTTTTTGCTTAAGACAGAGTCACGCTGTGTCACCAAGTCTGGAGCTCAGTGGCACGATCTTGGCTCACTGCAGCCTTGGCCTCCCGGGTTCAAGCGATTCTTGTGCATCAGCCTCCTGAGTAGCTGGGATTACAGGGATGCGACACCATGCCTGGCTAATTTTTGTATTTTTAGTAGAGATAGGGTTTTGCCATGTTGGCCAGGCTGGCCTCGAACTTCTGAACTCAAGTGATCTACCCACCTTGGCCTCCCAAAGTGCTAGGATTACAGGTGTAAGCCACTGCGCCTGGCCACAAATCAAATTTAATAATCTCCAGAACATCAAGTAAGTTCAGCTCTTAATGAAAATGGATAAAAAGAAATGATTTACTCACTTTTATATGCTCCAGAAAGAGAATGTCATACAAGACTCAAAAGGGTATCACAGAATCACTCAGATTTTCAGAATGAGGGTTTTCCAAGGATCTAATAATGTTCATTTTTTCAGTTTGTTTCCCACACTGATAAGCATTGTTAATAGATACCATTGCATCTGTTTTCACCTTAAATGATGCTACTTAATGCAATTATTTGCTTTCGAATGCCCCCTAGTTTGGTAGAAAGAATTTTTCTGATTTATAAATATATTTTCTTATGAAACCAACTGGAATACTCTTCCAGTGAAGTGAACAGATAAATTAAGTCTCTAAAACTTAAAAGAGATTACTGCCCCAATTATCTAAAGGACAGTAATAATTATGTATATAAAATTCAAATATGAAAATTAAGCAGGGTGTGATAGCTCACACCTGTAATCTTAGCACTTTAGGCAGCTGAGGAGGGAAGAAGGATTGAAGCCGTGAGTTCGATACCAGCCTGGGCAACATGGTGAGACCTCTGTCTCTACAAATTTTTTTAAATGAGCTAATTAACAAAAAACTAGCCAGCACAGTGGCTCACGTCTATAGTCCCAGCTGCTTGGGAGGCTGATACAGGAGGATCGCTTGAGCCCAGGAGACCCAGGCTGCAGTGAACTATCATTGTACCACCGCACTCCAGCCTGGGTGACAGAGTAAGACCTCAACTCAAAATAAAGTAAAGAATAATTTCTTGACTTTTTTTTTTTTTTTTTTTTTTGCAATGCCAGGCTGGTTGACTCACACTTGTAATCCCAGAAAATCAGGAGACTGAGGTGGGAGGATTGCTTTAGGCAAGGAGTTGGAGACCAGCCTGGGCAACAGGGCAAGATGCTATGTCTAAAAAGTTAAAAGGCAGGCCGAGCTGGGAGGACTGCCTGAGTCCAAAAGTTCCAGGTGGGTCAGCTGTGGTTGCACCAGTGCACTCTCGCCTGGATGATAGCAAGACCCTTTTATTTTTTTTTTTTCCTTTACTACTTATGCTTTAAATGTGATGTTTCATTAGGGAAAACTTTTCTTGTTGAATTTGTAACATGAAAAAATAATAGATTTAGCTGTAGATTAAATTAATGGTCTTGGCTGGGCTTGGTGGCTCACACCTGTAATCCCAGCACTTTGGGAGGCTGAGGCGGGTGGATCATCTGAGGTCAGGAGTTCAAGACCAGCCTGGCCAACATGGTGAAACCCCGTCTCTACTAAAATACAAACATTAGCCAGCCATGGTGTCTGGCGCCTGTAATCCCAGCTACTTGGGAGGCTGAGGCATGAGAATCGCTTGATCCCTGGAGGTGGAGGTAGCAGTGAGTAGAGATCATGCCACTTCACTTTAGCATGGGTGGCACGGTAAGTGAGAGTGTGTCTCCAAAAAAAAAAGAAAGGAAAGAAAAGAACTTTTTCATGTGAGGAAAATGAGTGCTTTCAAATTAGCATGCCTAGAGCTAGAGAAAGAAACCACATCCTACTTCCCTGCTTTTTAAAATTTTTAAAGTTTTTTAAAAAATAATTTATTTATTGAGATGGAGTCTCACTCCATTGCCCAAGCTGGAGTGCAGTGGCAGGAGTTTGGCCCAATACAACCTCTTCCAGTCGTATTCAAGTGATTGTCCTGCCACAGCCTCCTGAGCTGCTGGGACTAAAGGCGCAAACCACCATGCCTGCCACTTTTTTTTTTTTTTTGTATTTTTAGTGGAGACGAGGTTTCATCATGTTGGCCAGGTTGGTCTCAAACTCCTAACCTCAGGTGATCCGCCCACCTCGGCCTCCCAGTGTGTTGGAATTACAGGCGTGAGCCACCACCACTGGCCACTTTCTCACTTTTGAGCTATGTATGCATCCACTGAAACTGCTTGCTATTGCCACAGTTAGTTGTGAAGTAACCTAATCATATGCACTGGACACCATCTCTCACTCCCTGTAGCTGAACAATGTATAGCTAATCCCTAATCAATGTTATTTCTGTAAACCACTGGGAGTTCCTGACAAACAACTTTCTACCAGCCAACTCCCTGTCTCCTTTTTTGGTCTTTACAAACCTGCTTGTAACAAAGGCCAAACAGAACCCATATCCAAGATTGCTTGGGTTTGAGCCTTCCGGGCATCTACCCTCACATTGGCTTAAACAAACTCTTTAAATCATATTTTGTGCTTAAGCCCCTTCCTTCTAGGTCGATGTTTTTGGCCCTGGGAGCAGGATTCAGAGCCACTCATCTCTGACCAACTGACTGTCCTCTCAAAGGCCTCCAGGGTGGCTAAATAGTAGTAAGAATTTTATTGGTGAGATCAGTTTGCAGTCCAGGAAGAGACAGTCTCTGGTGTGTGTTTTTGAAGAGGTGCTTTCTCTTCAGAGAGAGAGAGAGAGAGAGAGAGGGCAGGTTGGTTTTTGTGCCTCACAGGGTGTGTATCACACAATGGAGTTATACATATTCAGCAGGTTTGGGGAAAGACCATTTCTGAGGGGTATTGAGCTCATGTGCAACAGGTAAACATATGTAACATGCACCTCATCTTCACATTGGGAAGGGATTTTAGCATTGAAATAAGGTGGAAATTGGCTTTTGATGTCAAAAGGTGAACTACTGGACACGAAGTCAGTTTGTTTGCAGTCCCTGTAACATGGCTGAAACTGGCTTGATATCTGCAGTTGCTTATCAGGAGAGAATGGAAGGCCACTCCTCTGTCCCATCGGAGGTCTAGTGATCTGGGTTGTAAATCCAGTTGAGAAGGGCTGGGAAGATTTTGACAATTTGCCTGCTAGCTCCTGTTGTCAGGAGTTTAGCAAGAGTGTGGTTTTTCCTGTAGCCATAGGAATTCAGGAAGTTGTCATGCCAGCTGAGCCCTGAACCCTTGACCTGTAGCGAACTTTTGTTTCCTTAACCTTAGAGTCTTATTCTCTAAGGGGGCATGTATTTTCGTCTCTCAGATCACACCACACTCCTCCTGGACTGGGTGCCTGGCCAACTCTGAAGCTCTTGAGTTCTGACTCTGAGAGAAACAGTTGGGCGGTAGTAAAGGGTGAATCCTCCTGAAATCTGGACCTTCCCACTCTTTGGTTGAAGGCTGGGGTTTGCTTGAGTGTCCTTTCCAGCTCTCCCTTTCTAGAACGGACGTTTTCTGTCTTTACCCTGTGAGTAAGAGCTTTGAGTTCCAGGGGAAATAACTGCCTTTTCCACCTCTGCGTCAGGACAGAAGGTTTGGGTTCAGTCAGGCAAAGAGCTCTCCAGAGAGCTTCTGCCTTTTCTGCCTCTGTTCCTCGGCAGGAAGGTCTGGGTCAAGGTATTGGCCGGTAGGCACTGGTGGTTTCGTTTCATGTAGCATGTTGTTTTGAACATTGGGACTTAGCTTTTCATTTGTGACTAGTTCCTGTTAGTTCTTAACTGGAAAGTACACAGAGGTGCATTACCCTGCCCTGAAGAAAGAAGTGATCTGCTTCTGCTGACCCATTCAGGTGCTCCAAGTGACCGTGGATGCTGCAGAGGTGTCGGGGTCATTACTCACCATGTGAAGGCAGCCTCATAGGGCACTCCCCATCAGAAGAACATCTTTATGAACCCCCTTTCCTGCTCTTCTGGGAGGGTATATGTGAGACGGGTCCCCCATAGCACATACACTCTGTGGCCACCTAGTGGTTAGAAACAGTGGGAACCACTGAGACAGCGATACACAACTCCGGTGTTATCTGTAGGAGGGACTTCATAAGCACCGCACTGTGACCCAAATCACATTGCAGGCCTTGGTCATCTGAAAAGCTCCTGAATTATGGGAAATGAAGCTTCAAAATTTAGCACACTGTGAAGAAACAAACGCCTTTAGAAACACCAGCTGGGTTTATGTATAACACTTATGAGGCATCCTCTTGTAAATGTCCAAGAACCTGGACCCACCTAACCAGGAAAAGTCATAAGGAGAATGAAGAAAATGGGGATCTTTTGAAATGCTTAAAATAATTTATTAGTGTGCACAATTGGAAAAATTTGGTTTTAGAACCAAATTAAATGGGAGACTTACTTCCAATAATACCTAGAAATTTCTAAAAGAACTGAGAAAATTGCCTCCAGTGAGGAAGTAAGCTGAAGGAGGTTAACTGACATGTTTTCTGAATTGAAAATTATTGAGGAGGCTTTGTCTCTTTCACCCCCAACTGCTCCTTCTCCTTCTGCCCCTGCACCTGCATAGTCTCCCTTACCTAAGCCCTCCTTTCCTGCCTTGCCTCTTCTTCCATCACCATCACCTGAGGAAAGTCCCCAGCGCTCTGGCCCCTTCCTTGAAACTTCTGTTCTGACAGCCGCTTTCAAGGTAAAACCCACAGGAAGAGGGGAGCCCATCATTGTGTATACCGCTTCACCGAAACGTGAATTAAGAATATCATAAAAGACTTCCCTAGGCTGGGCACGGTGGCTCATGCTTGTAATCCCAGCACTTTCGGAGGACTAGGTGGGCAGATCACGAGGTCAGGAGTTCAAGACCAGCCTGGACAACATGGTGAAACCCTGTCTATACTAAAAACACAAAAATTAGCCGGTTATGGTGGCACATGACTGTAATCCCAGCTACTCAGGATGCTGAGGCAAAAGAATCACTTGAACTCGGGAAGTGGAGGTTGCAGTGAGCCGAGATTGCGCCATTGGACTCTAGCCTGGGTTACAGAACAAGACTCTGTATCAAAAAAAAGAAAAAGAAAGAAAAGAAAAAAAGAAAAAAAGACTTCTCTGATCGAAATTTAAATAAATTTTCCCCTTCTAATTCTAAAGCAGCCTCTAAGATCCTACAGTGTTTGGGAGGAAATTTGACTTAATTGTCCAAACTTTTGAGCCTGGACATTCTGATCTTTATCAATTAATTCACATGCTGGTGTAAGAAGGCAGGGCCACTAAATGGTTGAAAAGGGCAAATTGGGATAATCCTTTAGAGGATTTTTAAAAAACAGACTGAAGCAGACAATGAAAGGGTCTGCATTTTGGCTAAATACTCCATGTTGCTATTCCCCAGCTCGTTCCTAAAAATATAGATTGGAGAATTCAGCAATGCACTTAAAAGGTCAAGCAAATCTGTCATTGTTATTTTAAATGGTTGAGATTTATTTATTGATTGATTGAGACAGGTACTCACTCTGTCACCCAGGCTGGAGTGCAGTGGCTCCATCATGGCCCACCACAGCCTCAATCTCTCAGCTCCAGCAATCCTCCCACCTCAGCCTCCCGAGTAGCTGGGACCACAGGTGCATGCCACAACGCCCAGCCAATTCTTTGATTTTTTCATAGAGAGGAGGTCTCGCTGTGTTTTCCAGGCTGGACCTCAATGAACTCCCGGGATCAATCAATTCTCCCGCCTCAGCCTAACATTTACACTGGCAGCAGAGATGCATTTGGAGTAGGTGATGATTTTGGAATCCTTTAGAAGCAACATAGATATCTGATTTCATCAGGTCAAGTCATCAAAAATCACCAATAAGTCTCTGACCTTTTAGAAGCAATTTGAAAACCTGAATCTTTGGCCATCATCAAAATTCCTGGTCATTCAAAATTAGATATTCCGGAGAGCAAGGACAATCATTTTGCTGATGCTGCAGCTAAGAATGCAGCTCTGAAGGTGGCATCAGACACAGAACTTCTCGAAATGACCTTGCTGACTTATGACCCATTGAAGACTTCATTAGAAGTACAAATGGGCTGGGCATGGTGGCTTGTGCCTGTAATCCCAGCACTTTGGGAGGCCAAGGTGGGCAGATCACCAGAGGTCCGGAGTTTGAGACCAACCTGGCCAACATGGTGAAATGCTGTCTTTACTAAAAATACAAAAATTAGCTGGCGTGGTGACACATGCCTATAATCCCTGCTACTTAGGAGGCAGAGGCACGAGAATCGCTTGAACCTGGGAGGGAGAGGTTGCAGTGAGCAGAGATTGCGCCACTGCACTCCAGCCTGGGTGACAGAGCGAGACTCTGGCAAAAAAAAAAAAAAAAAAAAAAAAAAAAAAAAGGAGCATAAGTGGGAGTTCCCAAGTAGGAGAAGGATCTCCGGAATGATAAAGGGAACAAGTTTCTTCCAGAAACAGGCTTATGGTATGGGCCCAATGATACACTGATCCACCCCTTAGGCTTCAATTACCCTTTTTACAGTACTTTATAAGCTGAGTCATTGGAATTCAGACAAAATGTTAGCATGGGGAAAGCAATGGTATTGAAAATCATTGCCTATGATTGCAGAAAATGTTTATTTTTGCTATACTGTCTGTCCCAAACATAACCCTGGAAGACTCCTTCATGGGTCACAGGAACATTTTACCTTTAGGACCCTTTGAGACATAGCACTTAGACTTTATCCAGCTGTCTCCATCTCAGGGTCACAGATACCTTCTGGTGCTAATTTGTATGTGCTCACTGGGGTGAAGCATTTCCATGCCGATGAGCCACAGCCCAAGTAGTAGGTGGATTGTGATTAGAAAAAGGTAATTCTTCATGGGGATTGCCATCTGAACTCCATAGCAACCGAGGAATACACTTCATGGGTCAGGTAATTGGATCGATTTGTAACGTTTTTTCTGTGTACCAGCATTTCCATTGTGTGTGTCACCCCTAATCCTCCGGGCTGATGGAATGCATTAATGATACAATAAAAACTCAATTGGCAAAGCTAACAGAAGTTTTTAACCTTTCTTGGCCAAGGATCTCCCACTGGTTCTGGAAAATGTCCACACTCTGTCTCTTTGAAATAATAACAGGAAGACCCATGCAGTGGTTAGATGAAGGTGCTTATGAATCTGCACTTCTTAAAGTTGACATTCTCCATTACTGCTAAGATCTCACAAAACTTACTAAGAACTCTACATTAACAAAGGATTCCTTTCATAACGAACTCCTGGGAGAAGAAAATATCAAAAATCACGGCCTATAACCTGGAGATGTTGTTGTACACTAGAAACAACATCAGATAAAATATTCCCCCCAAGACTGTTGCAAGGGACCACATCGGGTATTATTATTTTATGTTATTTTTTTGAGATGGGATCTCATTCTGTTCCCCAAGCCAGAATGCAGTGGCACAATCATGACTCACTGTAGCCTTGAACTCCTGGGCTCAAGTCATCCTTCTGCCTCAACCTTCCAAATAGTTGAGACCACAGGCATGGACCACCGCACCTGACTCACAACAGTGTTACTGACCAATCTGTGCCGGTAAACTTAAGGGTGTTGACACATGGATTAATGTTCCTCTTGTAAAAGGCAACCCTACCAGGGTGGACATCTGTCAGTGGAGATTTTCACTTAAAGGTAACTTGCAATCTTCCTGACAGAGATGGCAAGTAGCTGACATCTGTTGTAGTCCGCTTTTGCCCAAGATACAATTCCAGTGCTCACTGCACCTGAAAGAGTTAGTCTCTTTTTCTGTTGACTGGAATACATACACTGTTAGGGCTCCTTTAAGGTGTAGGGGTCCTCTCTTGGAGGTTTTGGTGAAATCACCCTATACGTATATTCTCTAAAAATACAACACACTAGTCCTATTGCGTGTATGTGTATATACATATACATACATACATAGCAAAATGCCTATGATCAGATTGTTGTTTTACTGTCCCTAATTAATTTGATTATAGCAGGGAGGGATAATTCTCTGATCAGAATCTCACAAACCATTGCACTATGGGAAATTTAACAAGGTGCTGGGTTCGCCACCTTAAACCACCAACCACTTTTGGCCATAATGACCATTGGCACATCCTGTGCTAAATTTTACCTGTATTCCTCCTGATTGCACTCATGATGCAACTCAGGGTCATATCAAGCAAAGCCTGTTTCATTAAATCTCTCTGACTCACCCTAACCTTCCTGCCTCGTGTCTCAGTTTAACCCATCATAATCGTATTGTCAAAATAACTGCCTGTAATCCCAGCACTTTGGGAGGCCAAGGCAGGAGGATCATTTGAGCCCAGGAGTTTGAGACTAGCTTGGGCAAAATGGTGAAACACTGACTCTACAAAATATATACAAATTAGCTGGGTGTGGTGGTGCCCACCTGTAGTTCAGCTACTCAGGATCATGAGGTGAGAGAATGACTTGAGCTCAGGAGTACAAGCCTGCAGTGAACCCTGATGACGCGACCGCACTCCAGCCTGGGCAACAGAGTGAGACCCCGTCTCCAAAAATAAATAAATAAGCTGGGTATGGTGGTGTGTGCCTGTAATCCTAGCTGCTTAGGAGGCTGAGCCATTGAGCCTTGGAGGTCAAGAGGTCAAGGCTGTACTGAGCTGTGATCTTGCCACTGCACTCCAGCCTGGGAGACAGAGTGAGTCCCTGTCTCAAAAAGTAATTATAATAAAAATAAAAAGTACAAAACCAACCAGACAAAAAATTAGTTCACTCTGAAACGACAGTGGTAAACACCATGATGCTATTGGAAAGTTAAAAGAAAAACACTCCCTCCTGCTATCAGGATCCAACCTGCCCTCTTGCTCTAAATTTCTGACCCATGGTTTAAATGCCCAAAAGCTGATGTACTCAAATTATAGCACACTTCCCTGTTCTGCACCAGCGTTTATTTTTGTTTCTTGAAAAGATCACCATCCATGGCCCTGTAAATGTCTAAAGGCATGGAATGATGACGTGCAATATCATAATTGTTATGTATTTCTCATTGTTTTACTTCTGAGAAAACTAATTTCATGGTATTCTGAAGACTAGAGACGATTCAACAAGTGACAGCAACTGTAGACTTCACTGAGGCCTCTGTCTCTCTCTCTCTCTCTTTTTTTTTTGCCACTCTATGATGCCCTTTTTCTTTCTTTTCATTTTTTTTTTTTTTTTGAGACTGAGTCTCACTCTGTCACCCGGGCTGGAGTGCAGTGGTGTGATCTTAGCTCAGTGTGGCCTCAAACTCCCAGGCTCAAGCAATCCTCCCACCTCAGCCTCCTGAGTAGCTTGGACTAAGGTGTGTGCCACTACACCTGGCTAATTTGTTGCCATGTTGCCCAGGCTGGTCTCGAACTCCTGGACTCAAGCAATCCACCCACCTTTGCCTCCTGAAGTGCTGAGATTACAGGTGTGAGCCACCGTGTCTGGTTGTAATGCCCTTTCAATTGGACTTTTGGGCTTTCTTAAAAATTCCTCAGTGAGGTGGCTCCTTTCCTCCCTTGTCCCCTGCCTGAGATAGGACTATCTGGGAATGAGCCTTTCTGGCAAAGAGGGACACCTTGACTGAGCTTCTGATCATCAATGCTTTCAAAAAGAAAGATTTAAAAAAACTTTTTTAATCTGAGGAATGTGAGCCCTTTCAAATGATCAGGCCCAGAGAGATGTTAAACCGAGATGTCAACCCCTTCCTGTTCCTTCCTTTTGAGCTGCACTGAGCTGTGTACTCATCTGTTGAAACTGCTTGTTATCACCTCAAGTAGCTGTAAATTATCCTAATAATGCCACACCAAACACTATACCCCATACCCTATAACTTAACAACATATAGCCAATTACCAATCAGTGTTATTTCTGTAAACCAATGAGAATTCCTGACAGGCACTTTCTATCAGCCCACTGTCTGTCCCCGCTTTTGACCTTTAAAAACCTGCTTGTGACAAAGGCCAAAGGGAGCTCAGATCCAAGGTTCTTTGTGTGTGAGTCTTCCAGGCAGCTGTCTTCACGTTGGCTCAAGTAAACTCTAAATTGTATTTTGTGCTTCAGCCTCTTTCTTTTAGGTCAACATGTTCAACAACAGTCAAATGAATAAATAAGTTAATGTATATTCATACAAATAATACACACAGAAACAAATAACCATATGAATGAGGTGAAAAATTCATAGACATAAGACTGAGTGAAAGAAGTCAAACCTACTTCTGAAACTGCCTTTGCAAAAATTATAACTGGGACAATTTTCATGGTGAAAGAGATCTGATCTAACTGATTCCATCTTGTTTCTAATGTCCAGGCTGTCCTTGTTCATCCCTGGGCACAGGCTGAAATAACTTTGGGAGGAACTTAGTTTAGGGTTTAGCTGTGAGAGATAGTATCCCCCTTCCTGCCTGGGGACTAGACTGCCTTTGCAGGACTAACAAATTAGCCACGAGATTAAAAATTATAGTTTAGGAGTCATGCAGCCTCTGGCTGCAAGATTCTAAACCTCTCCAAATTGTTCCTGGAGATCACATCATTATTGGAAAACCTAGGATGAGTGCTTGACGTATTTTGCCCACCTTTCACTCAATGGATCAGCTGGCATCAGCTAGACTGATAACCTGGCTCATCTGGTCTTGTGGCCCCCACGCAGGAACTGACCCAGTACAAGACAACAGCTTCAGCTCCCTGTGATTTCATCTCCAACCTGATCAATCAGACCTCCCAACTCACTGGCCCCCATCCACCAAATTATCTTTAAAAACTGGTCCTGGAATGCTTGAGGAGACTGATTTGAGTAAAAATAAAAGTCTGGTCTCCCACACAGCCAGCTCTGTCCAAATAACTCTTTATTGCAATTCCCCTGTGTCAAAAAATTGGCTCTGTCTAGGCAGCAGGCAAGGTGTACCTGTTGGGCAGTAACACTCCTGCCCCCCAAACCCACTACACACTGTATGACTCAGTTTATAGGAAAGTAAAGGGCAGGAAAAACTTGCCTGATAGATTTGCAGAGATGGGGTGGAAACCATTAATAAGTCTGTGCAGTATTGTCAGAGTTTGGTGTTGTAGTCTACATATTAAAAGTAATCAGTTAAACACCTGAAATAAAATTTCCCCCAAATATGTTTACCAAATTTGGATGACTTTGTTTCTGTCTTTGCAGAATATAAAGTGTTAACATGAGGTAAGCGCTAAGGTCTAGAGAAGGCAGTGGAAGAGATGACAAAACGACTCCAGCACCATGCCTGAGTCCAGTGTGCTCTGCTGGGGCTGCACATTTTTGTACATTGCTGTATTTGAAAAAAACCTACAAGATTCATGAAACTGGACAACCGTCTTTATAACACCCCTAGTGATAAAACAAGTAAGGATGGCTGGTTTGCAGTCATCTGAGCAGCCTGTCTAGTTTCACAGATACGGTTTCTCTCTGATACTGAACGACTTCTAATTTCAAGCAGAAAGCTACATCACAAGGATAACCGTATGTGAAAAGAACCGGTTTTCTGTGTAATCCTAAACTTTCTAGTTTGCGCATTAAAAGCCATTATTTGAAGAAGAGAGCACAGGCTCCAGCTGGCAGTCAAAGGGGTCCTTGGCATCACAGGCTAAGAACCTACTTCTTTGGGAGAGACCAGGGGCGGGGAAGGGAGGGGAAGGAGATAGAGGCAGGCGTCACTTCCTCCGCTGGCTCCCGCAGCGGGTTGGTCGGCTGAGTGGCGGAGGGTGGGGCGGAAGAGCAGACGGGACCGGGAAGGGCGCTGTCGGTGACATCACGGATAGGGCAATTCCTATGTAGATGAGGCAGCTCAGGGGCCGCTACTTCGCCAAGAAGGATTTCTCCTGCTTTGGGAGCAAGTCCAGGACCGCCGGTTGGACGTGAGAGTCCCATCTGTGTGTCAGGGCTAGGAGGACTCGGAGTGGCATGGGGCGGGGCGGGGGCGACGTTTGGAGTGCGGGGGGGGGGGGGACAAGTGACCGTGTGTATAAAGGTTGAGGCGTATGGAGCTGTGGCAGGGCGGAGGTGGGTGAACTCATACTTACCTGGCAGGGGAGATACCATGATCACGAAGGTGGTTTTCCCAGGGCGAGGCTTATCCATTGCACTTCGGATGTGCTGACCCCTGCGATTTCCCCAAATGTGGGAAACTCGACTGCATAATTTGTGGTAGTGGGGGACTGCGTTCGCGCTTTCCCCTGGTCTCTGTAGTGCTAAAAGCAGGTTGTATGCAAAGGTCTACCTTTTGCTTTTATTGGTGTATAATCTCGGTGGTGTCGTGTTATTCTTATAACCAAATGGAAGGGAGATACGAAGTGGTAATAAGTCTGCGTCGTTCCAGCCGGAAGAGAAATAAGAAGCATCAGCCTGTTCCTGTTTGACAATGATGTTCCTGTTTAACACAAGCTGAGTAGCTCGAAGGCCGCACATCTTTCTTTCTGCATGAGGCTACTTATTGTAGAGATTGGTCCCATGGTTTTCAGCGTCTTGCATTCTCACGCTGTGTAAAAATCTTCGTGTTTTCCCCTAGCCCCCAGTCACCTTTTACACAGACTCTGCTTCTAACCGCAGCCCCCACAGGAGTTTATAGGACTTCTGTGCTAGCGGGGAATGTGTTCTCACCTCATAGAGCCAGGTACAAACTACGCAGACGGGCACTGTTCCTTGGGATGAAAGCAGGGCCTTTGGGGCTCTTAGTGTCCCCGTTGGGTTGTATACATAACACGCTTACTTTGTGGAGTGGAACAGGTCTGCCGGCGCCCAGGTGCCCTAACGCAATTCATCCCGAGGCCCGCAGGTCAGAACCGCAGTCTCACCTGTCTTTGCTAAAATGCGCTGCGATCCGCCCTGAAATACAAGGCGGGAAGTTTATGAGGAGCCGGGTCCACTATCTCCTGCCGTTTACATGTCTAGTCTTTCTTCAGACTTCATTCAAGTGACAGCTTCTTGTTTGATGTCTCGCTTCCACATCCTACGTCCATTGCCAGGCAACTTTCTAAATAGCACTCCGACCTATCCTTCCCAACCCCAAGCCGCCTCTTCCTATCTCTGGCGCCAGTGTCCTCCCCCGTCCCTCTTTCTTCAGGCCCTCGCTTATTACCTTCATGGACAGAAAATACTTAGCTCTCTCTCAACCTGCGTTTTGCACCTGACACGCATGAGTACCCTGGCAAATTCGGACGTTTCCTTAATACCCCTTCTCAAATGGCACTGTAAATTCATCTCCTTTTAACTCCCAGAAGTATCTAATTGGTTTTGTCCCTGCATTACATGATCACGAGAATTCCACTACAGAAGAAAATCCCAGGCCTAGTGATGGCGGTTCTGGGCATTTTGCCAGCCTCTCCAGGTTGTGTTTTCTGACCCCACCCACTTCTGATCTGTAATGTCCTGGTCAATAGAAACTACCTGGCCCAAACGGAAAAGGCAAGGAGGACCACGGCAGGAAGGCCTATGGTGTCCTCTGTTGGCTACCCTGGGGACGGCACGCATAGATCCGCTTGTCCCGAGAAGCCTCTGCCATCCCGATCCGGGTGCGGTACAGAAATCCGCCGCTCCAAAGAAAACCGGCTAGAACTCACAGGACACCCGGCAAGTGTTCTGGACACTGCGAGTGGAAGCCGTACGTCCTACGGACTGATCTAGTTTGAGGAAGACGAGCCATTTACTTCTAACCCCAGCAGCGACATTGCCTTGCTCAAATATAAAATATATGAACCAAGACCGAAAACAACTTTCATTGCGTTACTGATGAGCAAAAGGTTTTTAGAATGTTTAAGAAATGTCCCTTGTTTCGGGACCGGCATCACTAACGTATGCTTGGGATTCCTGATCGAAGAGTTTCTGAGCGAAAGCAGCCCACCAATCCAGTGGCTGAGAACTGCTTGGATATTGGCTTCCAGGCGCATCAGAAATACCGAGGTTCTGACAAAGACGTGAGCTTCTGTCTGCCTTTGGGAAGGCCTTCATCCGGTCCTGGCGCTGCCACTTGCCTTCTGTTTGATCTTGGGCCACGTCCTTCAATTTGCTAGGCTTCAAGTTGGAAAGTGTTACAGGAAAATAATAATAATGTGCAATTAGAATTATTGCACAGATTACAGGAGATAGTCTAATAGTACAGCTAGCATCGTGTGTGGCTTATGTTAAGGATTTGCTGATAGGAAACAATATCCCAGGTAAAGTTTTTCCCCCTTAATTATGAAATATAATAAAGAAAATTGTGTAGACCTCTGCTTCAGGCCTCAACTTTTTTGAAAAAACATTTGAATGAATTTTGCACTTGTGAAGGTGACATCCTTTTACAAAATAAGTTAATACTAAAGAATAACGAATGGAATTTACAAAACATACATTCACAACAAGAACTTGTTCCTAGCAGCTTTGTTTACAATAGTCCCCAAACTGGAAACGGTTCATATGCATCAAGAGGTGAATGGACCTATTGTGATATATTCATCCAATGGAAGATGGGACAAATCATGGAAACATGAAATAGCATGGGTGAATCTCAAAAACTTCATGCTGAGTGATGAAAAGAGTGCATTCTGTATGGCACCATCAGGCTGAATTTCTAGAACAGGTGAAACTAACCCATATAGTGACAGAAACTACATCATTGATTGCTGGAGTCAGAGAGTAGAGGGGACTGACTGCAAAGGGCACAAAAGGACCTTTTGGAGTAATAGACATGTCATCAAATTTGAAATGGATGCATTGTACCATATTCAACCAATGCCTTAATCAATTTGATTGTAAAAAGTAATAAAAAAACCACTGCAAGTTGGGTGCGGTGACTCATGCCTTTATCCTAGCACTCTGGGAGGCTGAGGCAGGCGGATCACCTGAGGTCAGGAGTTTGAAACCAGTGGGCCAAAATGGTGAAACCTCATCTCTACTAAAAATACACACACACACACACACACACACACACACACACACACACATTAGCTGGGTGTGGTGGTGGGTGCCTGTAATCCCAGCTACTCGGGAGGCTGAGGCAGGAGAATGTCTTGAACCTGGGAGGTGGGGGTTGCAGTGAGCCAAGCTCATGCCACTACACTCAGGTCTGGGTGACAGAGTGAGTGATGCCACACTAAAAATAAAATAAAATAAAATAAAATAAAATAAAATAAAATAAAATAAAATAAAAAAACAACAACGAAAAGAAAAAGAAAAGGGCCGGGTACAGTGGCTCAAGCCTGTAATCCCAACACTTTGGGAGGCCTAGGCGGACGGATAACGAGGTCAAGCGATCAAGACTATCCTGGCCAGCATAGTGAAATCCCAACTCTACTAAAAATACCAAAATTAGCTAGGTATGGTGGCATGCACCTGTAGTCCCAGCTACTTGGGAGGTTGAGGCAGGAGAATTGCTTGAACCTGGGAGGCGGAGGTTGCAGTGAGCCGAGATCATGCCACTGCACTTCAGCCTGGGTGACAGAGCAAGACTCCATCTCAAAAAGAAAAAACAGAAACAGAAACAAAAAAACACTGCAAATCATAATGTCTTCTACTTAGTTTCATGTAGGTTTAGCTTTAGAAGATTCCTTTAGAAAAGTGTCTCTCGAAATGTGATTGAAAGTTCGGGAATTCCTTTGTTTCTGTCTTTTTGTCTTCAGTTAAATTCATGCACTATTAAATGGAATATTTGTAAAATAAAAGCACAGTCTAGGCTCAATTTTACAAAAGCATATATGTATATGTGGAGATTATATATATATATATAAAATATATAACTCCCATATATATATAGCTTTCTTTATTGTTCTATTTTTTCTTTTGTGGGTGCGTGGGCAGGGGGACAGTCTAGCTAAAATATACATTCTTCTATCTGTAGATATACCAGAAGAACATGACTCGATCAGTGTTGCCCTAATGTTAACAAAAGTTATTTTGAACTTAAGGTGATCAGAAATTTTACGTATCTGCACTTTTTCTGCATTGGTGGTATGGTCTATGCTAAGCATGTATAATTTTGTTTTTAAAAAGTGAGAGTAACTTTAAAATTGTTTGGAAGAAAAATATGTACATGTGAACAGTACTTAATTCCAGGTGATGGGAATATGGATGACTGGTTATCTTTTTCTTTCTGAATCTTTTATATTTTTAAATGGAAAAACTCAGTGACCTGGAAGTGAAAGAACAGATTAGATTTGGAAGGGGTGTGGGGCAGGTGAGAGGAAAATGTAAAGGGAAGGACAAACCCAGTTCTGGCAGGACCCTGTTTAAGTTGAAGGTTTCTGAGGAGCAGTTGTTGGGATAAGAAGGAAATGGGGAGACAGGAAAATCATTGAAATATTTAGGACAGTGTATTGCCTGTCTCATCATTCCTCCTCCTTTTGTGTTTCTTCAAAAGAAATACACAGACTTACATTTCTTTTCAAGCTTGCTTACCATTTGTGTTTCTCTTTTATTAGTGTAACTGCCCGGTAGGTTTATCTTGCTGGTTGCCCAGAAAAGCCAATGGAGCTGAGAACAGCAGGCTTTCTACAATAGAGAAAGAATTTAATAAAAGCAGAGGCAGCTGAGGGACCAGGACAGGGGTTTATTATTACTCCAATCTGCCTCCCCCCAAATTCAGAGACTAGGGTTTTGTTGTTGTTGTTGTTTTGTTTTTCGGATAGTCTGGCAGGCAGGGGGCTAGGGAATGGGCAAAGCTGATTGGTTGGTTTGGGGGATGAAATCACAGTGTCAGAGCTTGTTTACTGCACTCAGTCAGTCCCTGGGTGAGGGCCACAGGACCAGATGAGCCAGTTTACCGGTCTGGGTGTGCCAGCTAGTCCATCATAAGGCAGGGTCTGAAAAATACCTTGAACACCCTGTCAAATCTTAGGTTTGATACCAATAATGTTATATAAAGGCACAGTTGGGGAGCTTAGGAATCATGAGGCTTCTGGCTGCATGGCTCCTGAGCCATAATTTCCAATCTCGTGCCTAATTTGTTAGCTTTGCTAAGGAGGTCTGATCCCCAAGAAAGGAAGGGGTGTGTCTCAGGAATGGGTAATCATCTCTGTTTCAGACTTAGACTTGGAACTAAACTCCTCTCATAGTTAGCCTGGCCTATGCCCAGGAATGGACAAGGGCAGCTGAGAGGTTAGAAGTAAGATGCAGTCAGTTAGGTCAGATTTCTTTCACAGTCATAGTTTTCCTATGCCAGGTTTTTCTCACTGTCATAATTTTTGCAAGGGTGATTTCGTTAGGAGCAGTATAAACGCAGTGGTTCTGAGAATGTCTTCTGGAGCCAGGCTGCCTTCACTTCAAATTGCTGCTTTCAAATCCTCCTTTGCTGGCTGAGTGACTCTGGGCAGGTCACTTAATGTCTTTGTGCATCTCAGTTTTCTCATATGGAAGATGAAGGTGACGGTGTGACCTCTGCCTGAGGTAAGGACTAAAGGAGTAAACATATGCACATCATCAACTGTGTGTGACATGTGGCACTTTGTGTTTCAGGCACAGTTGATGATGTGCATATGTTACTCATGTGCATGTTAGCTCTTGTATTTTGCCTGCAACACTGCACAAAGAGCATATGTGATGAAAACCGGTTGCACGGAAGTTATAGCCGTGATACTTTCCAGTGACCCTGCACCCTCCCAGGGAGACTGCAGTAATCCTCTCACCAGCAGTAACCTCCTGGGCTGGGAGATCCCAGGAAGGCCCCTCAATCTCCAGCAGGTTTGACCCTCAAGGAGCTTCAGGGAAGGAGCTAGAGAAGTATTTCTATCTGGGAGGAACTGGGAGCTTATTAGCTCATCTGTTCAGCTTATACACAGGGGAATAATGATTCAATTTCTTGCTTCAAATCTGCCCCAATAAAATGTTTATAGTTTTATAATGAAATACATTTGTACATGTAGGGGAGGAAATATGACTTTTCCTCACCCAGCCTAGGTTCACTGCTGAGAGACCCTTACAGCAAAACACAGACCAACAAGAGAAGAGCATGTGTACTTATTGAATGTAAGATTTACATGACCGGAGCGCCTTCCAAAGAAAATGAAAGCCCATGGAAACAGCTAAACCTCAGGTTTTGTTTTGTTTTGTTTTGTCTTGTTTTTGTTTTTTTTAACAGTAGTTTTATTGAAGAATGGATAGTCATGGAGAAGTATGATAAGACAATAAAAGTATGATCTAACAGTAACCAACTGGGGAAAATGTAGCCAGGCCTCTGTGTTCAGGCTCTTCTGTGTCCCTGGGTCTTCACACTCCAGGAATCACCTTTCCTCTGGGTACAGAGAGGGCACCTCTCACATAAGGGTTTTATAATTGACTTCAGGGAAGAAGGGGAGGGGGAGGTGACAGTGACCTTCCTGCTTCTGTTGTTTACTCAAATTTCTTTAGCATAAAATATTCAATACGCTAAGATGTTATATTTTGGAGTAGCATGTCCTGAACCCCATCATGCTGATGCAACAAAACCCAGTCATTGAAGAGCAATGACTACAAAATTTTTTTTTTTTTTTTAGACGGAGTCTCGCTCTGTGGCCCAGGCTGGAGTGCAGTGGCCAGATCTCAGCTCACTGCAAGCTCCGCCTCCCGGGTTTACGCCATTCTCCTGCCTCAGCCTCCCGAGTAGCTGGGATTACAGGCGCCCGCCACCTCGCCCGGCTAGTTTTTTGTATTTTTTTAGTAGAGACGGGGTTTCACCGTGTTAGCCAGGATGGTCTCAATCTCCTGACCTCGTGATCTGCTCGTCTGGGCCTCCCAAAGTGCTGGGATTACAGGCTTGAGCCACTGCGCCCGGCCGACTACAAAATATTTAAATTCAAAATACAAATGATAGAAATGGGGTGGCTCATGCCTGTAATCCCAGCAGGGAGGTGCAGGGAGGCCCAGGCAGGCGGATCACTTGAGTTCTGGAGTTCCAGACCTGCCTGGCCAAAATGTCAAAACCCCATCTCTACTAAAAATACAAAAATTAGCCCAGCACGTGGTGCACACCTGTTGTCCAGCTACTTTCAGGGGGTGGGGAATGGGTGGGCTGAGGGTCAACTGAAACAATATTTACAAATGATTTTTTTTTTTCCTATAAGGCTATCAAGTGAAACTGGAAGTGGAGAAGGAACAAAGAAACCTGTAACTGGTTGTGATCACTTCTTTGTAAACAGGAATGAATTTTTTATGCACTATACTCTGTTATCACATTTCCGTATGCTGCAAAGCTGGTGGTGAACAGCAGAGCCCTGGTCCCTTCCTACACTTAACTCTAGGGATAACAAATTTTAATGCATGCAGCCTACCTCTGCATAACTATTGTTACTCTTTGACTGTCCAATTTTCCATCCCAGGCCCTACAGTCCAGCCTGCAAGAGGAAACGGAATTTGTGTTTCCTTACCTGCCAGTCCACTCCAGGGAGCCAAGAAGGCGTCCTCTCACCCCCCACTCCCGGCTGGTCCTCCAAACTGAGCCCCTCAAAGACTGCGGTGTTTTTTAGTCCTTCCTAAGCGCTCTCAGCCCCAAAATATGAAAATGAGGGCCGGGCGCGGTGGCTCAAGCCTGTAATCCCAGCACTTTGGGAGGCCGAGACGGGCGGATCACGAGGTCAGGAGATCGAGACCATTCTGGCTAACACAGTGAAACCCCGTCTCTACTAAAAATACAAAAACTTAGCCGGGCGAGGTGGCAGGCGCCTGTAGTCCCAGCCACTCGGGAGGCTGAGGCAGGAGAATGGCGTAAACCCGGGAGGCGGAGCTTGCGGTGAGCTGAGATCCGGCCACTGCACTCCAGCCTGGGTGACAGAGCAAGACTCCGTCTCAAAAAAAAAAAAAAAAAAAAAAAAAAAAAAAAAAAAAAAAAGAAAATGAGAGCGATGGTCCTGAGTGCCTGGAGCGACATCTTAGTTAGTTCCCAAGGCCGACCCATCAGGAACCTCATCCCAAGTGCTCTGAAGAGCAGGAGAGAACATTTTTAACTCTGGTAGTGTCCTAAGGCGTCTTCTCCTTGGGGCAGGGTTCTGACGGGAGGAGGGGGAGCCCCACCGTCAGAGACTCGCCTCTCAGAGCTGCTCAAGCTCCTCCTCTTTCCTGTGGTCCTGCGGGAGCTCGGCTGGGGAGGCGGAGGATCTAAAACACGGCATTACCGTCCTAATTAAACAGAAAGGTTCCACCGAGACTCGAACTCGGATCGCTGGATTCAGAGTCCAGAGTGCTTACCATTACACCATGGAACCTCACGATACATATTTGCTAAAGGTATCTGCATTCCTAATAAGTAGCAATAGTTCCCACCCACCCATGTCACTCCACTTGAGGAAGGTGGAGGAGCAGGAAGGAGCCATCCTTCTTGCTTTCTCTCCGCTCTCTCCTTTGATCGACTTCTATCATTTCATTTGCACCCCGGAAAATGAGGCAAAAATACGCTGTGGGTTTAGGGCCAGAGAAGAGCCCCTGAAGCCTTGTTCATAGAGTTTCCTATGCTGAGGTGAAATTTCTTCCTCTTTATTTCTCTCTCTCTCTTTCTTTCTTTCTCTCTCTCTCTCTCTCTCTTTCTTTCTCTCTCTTCCTTTATTTCCTTCCTTCCTTCTCCCTCCCTTCCTCCCTTCTTTTCCTTCCTTCCCTCCCTCCCTCCTTTCTCTTTCTTTCTTTTTTTCTCTTTCTCTTTCTTTCTTTCTTTCTTTCTTTCTTTCTTTCTTTCTTTCTTTCTTTCTTTCTTTCTTTCTTTCTTTCTTTCTTTTTTCTCTTTCCTTCCTTCCTTCCTTCTTTTCTTTCTTTCTCCTTCCTTCCTTCCTTCCTTCCTTCCTTCCTTCCTTCCTTCCTTCCTTCCTTCCTTCCTTCCTTCTTTGCATTGAGACAGAGTCTCCTTCTGTTACTCAGGCTGGAGTGCAGTGCAGTGGCAGTGGGCCATCTCCCCTCACTGCAACCTCCATCTGCCCGGTTCAAGTGATTGTAATCTCCAGTAGCTGCGATTACAAGCGTGGGCCACCATACCTGATTAAATTTTGTAAATTTAGTAGAGATGAGGTTTTGCCATGTTGGCCAGGCTGGTCTTGAACTCTTGACCTCAAGTGATTTGCCCACCTTGGCATCCCAAAGTGCTGGGATTACAGGTGTGAGCCACCACACCCAGACCAGAGATGAAATTTCTGCAAAATTTCTGTTATTTTCTTTTTGCTTTCCCTCTTTTCTGTTTGCCCAAGGAGGCCAGATCAGGACATGGGACTTCCTGGGCGCCTTGCCTCCTTCCTCCCTGTAGTATATAACAGAAGACAGCAATCAAATGAGATTGGGAAGCAGTGAATCCTTCATTGTCTTATTCATATACTTCTATGTTTGTTTGTTTGTTTGGTTTTAATACAATTTTCTCACCCGAAATGGAAATTTCTTGGATTTAAAATAAATGCACTTAGCCAGGTTTTATATTTCTATAAAACACTCAAACCAGGCCATACTCACCTGCTATAACTCAAAATCAATCATATACTGTCAAGGTCAGGAGGCAGGGCCCTGACATTTAAGCACAGTGTGTTTTCTCAGAATTGGCCAAGTTAATGCCATTCCAATTTCTCAATATCTCAAAACCCATTAATTGCGGTCTTTAAAAGTGTACATGTATTGTTACTGAAAGGCCAGGTGTTTGGTCTAGGCCGTGCTGCTCAGCTCACAGAAAGCTAATCATTCAGACGTTGAGTATTGCCAAGGAAGAAGGCATTAAATGGGTGCTGCAGCTGAGGAGACAGGAGATCAGTCTCAAATTAATCTCCCTGATCAACTGAAGTGAGGGGTTTATTTAGCAGGGAAGAAATGTAACTGTGGGTGGGAAAAGAGGAACTAGGGAAGGGTGAGGAAGCATTCATGATGAGTGAGGGGGCTGACATCTTATTGTCTGGAGGCTGTGATCTGCTAAGTTTCAGGTCTAAGATGCTTTTTGAGAGGCCTGAGGGTCCTTTCCTGAGGAAGGAACTCAGGTAAAACAAATGTAAGTTTCAAGCTTTAAGACCAGAAGGGTCCATTTCTACGTCTATACAAAAACACTGTCTGTGGGACTATTGCATCAATTTGAGTCCCTACTTTCTATTTCTCATTTCCTCAATCATGGGGAATCTGGTCATTCATCTTTCTGGCTGCGTCATGTAGAGAAGGGGCATCCTGAGCAGCTTCACACCATGGTTGACCGCATGGCCATCCAGGAATCAAACTTTCACCCAGGAAGGAAAGCAAATACTGTAGTTTCTCCTGAAACAGAATGTTCCTTTCTCCAGTTCTCCACTTCCACTAAAGACAAAACACAGCAGGACCAACCTACCTGCAAAAGAAGCTTCAGTCCCATATACTTAGCCTGATTACCCACAGTGCAGCAAGAATCATTGTTCATATAGGCTCTCCTAAATGGACTTTGCTGGAACATTTCACAACGCCATTTCAGGCAAAGCCCTGGGAAAATTACCAATTCCTCCACCTGTGTCAGGTTATAAAAGAAAACAGAATCTTATTGAATTATGCAAACAAACACATTGTCATGAGTTAAGAATATTCAGTTTACAAATTCTAGAGAAATTCCGCAGAGAGAAAAGTATGCCTCAAATTCTGTTTAGAAGACTATTCTACTCAATTGTTGCAGGCTATAAATAGCTCAAAAGAAAAAAAGTTCTCCAGACTCTGAAGAATAAACAATGTTTCAAACAAACAAACAAACAAAGGCCATAAAAACTTATTTCGGTCCTCCATTAGTTTAATCCATGCAATCATCTCCTGCTCTGCTTCATACAGGGCTAGCAATCTCTATGAACACATCAGCCTTTCTATTAGTGCCTTGGAGATTTTCTCTTTAGTTCAATGGCATGATCTCCAAAGTTATCTGAAACCTGCATCCAAGAATCCTTTTCATGGACTTCTCCAAAAAACCAAGGCCTGGACTGTAACTGATTATAAGTCACTTTTTGAGAAGAATCAAAGCAAACAACAATTGTGGATGACAAAAGCCTTAAGACAGCTATAGTTATAGACATAGTTGACAAGGGAATTTGGTTGCTTCTGTGGCACACAATTTAATATAATAATCGTCATTATTACTGACAGCATATCAGAACTCTAGGAAACTCATACAATCCTGGAACACACATTAACAACACATCTGTGTCAACAGAACCCAAAGGAAGTGAAACACCACCTCAGATTTGACAATGCTTCTTGCATAATTCTAGCATAACAAATAAGCCTAAGAAGCCTAATATATCTATCTTGGACTTCAAGAACCTAATATCCAAAAAGTTAATTTGAGGTCCAAAAGGCTTAATATGGAAATTTTACTCTTAGAAAGTTTGCCAAATATCCAAGTTTTGAGAGACTTGATATCACAAAATAGGACCACAGGTCACCTTAAAATAGTCAATCATTTAGCCAAAAGGTAAGCAAAAATATTTTATCTATTATTAATATTACACAAACATTTTGATCAAAAGAAAAAACTAAATTTTACCTTTGTGTGGTGTATTAAAATGTTAAAGATAATTTTAATAAAACCTTATACACAAATTTAATTATAATCAGTTTAACCATAAGGTAAGAGTTTCAAAAATCTTTCATGACCTTTTATACTTTTCTTTGAAAAAGCAGATGAATGCTCTAGAAAACCCTGTTATTCCAATACACAGGCCCAGTTGCTGGCCTCGCATCAGTGTGCTTCTGAGCGTAATGTCTAATTTACAGAAAATCTCTGAATTTGAGAGGCCAGGGTGGGTGGGTCGCTTGAACTCAGGAGTTTGAGACTAGCCTGGGCAATATGGTGAAACATTGTGTCTACCAAAAATGTAAAAAAGAAAAAAAAAAAAGGAAGAAAGTAAAAAGGAAGGAAGGAAGGAAAGAGAGAAAAGAAAAGAGAAAAGAAAAGAGAAAGAAAAGAAAGTCTCTATACTAAACTTATCCCTCAAACTCCGGCCTTACAATTCTCATGTGCCCACGTCTTCTGTCTAGAAGAAGAGGGGGCATGAGGTGGAAAAAGGGGCAGGTGGGATTGTTGGGCCTAGAGTGATTAAATGGTTTCAACTTCTGGTTCCGTTTCTCATGAAAGAAGTTCATTTTGATTGTCATCTTCCCCAGGGTCTGAAGATGAGGCATTGATTGGTGTCAATATTCAAGATTTAGCAGGAGTAGGTGTCTTTTTCAGACTCAGGAGTCAAAGCCCTGTAAGCTAATAGCACAAGGATTAGTTAATAGGACATTTGTAGTGCAGAAACTTCTATTTCTCTCTAACATGTCACCAATAAAAACACTGTGATTTGGTGTCCAGTAGTTACTGCCTGCAGAACTTCGAACCACTGTATTAAAGTGGTTAGGATACTCTTTGCATGTAACTAGTTGCCAGCATTCTAATGACAGAACTGCGTTTGAAAGCATCAAAAATGTGACAGAACCTATGCCAAACTTTTCAAAGTAAGACAATTAAATTTTCTCTCCATCATTTAACAAAATGTTAACTGCAAATATCACTTTTGGAAATTCAGTATGAGTATAAATAACCTTTTATTTAAATACTATACAACAAAACAAGAACAAAGTGAGAATAAACACACAGTCATTTCTTTTCGGCTATTTTATGTATTTATTTATTTTGAGATAGAATCTCCCTCTGTCACCCAGCTTGGGGTACAGTCGCAGGATCTCAACTGACTGCAACCTTCACCTTCGAGTCCCATTTTCAAGGGATTCTCCTGCCTCAGCCTCCTAAGTAACTGGAATTACAGGTGTGCACCACCAAGCCCAGCTGATTTTTGTGTTTTCAGTAAAGACAGTGTTTCATCATGTTGGCCAGGCTTCTGGCCTTGAACTCCTGGCCTTCACTGATCTGCCCACCTCGGCCTCTCAAAGTGCTGGTATTACAGGAATGAGCCAGAATATCCAGCCTGCTTTTCAGCTATTTTAAAAGAGCATAATCACATATTTCCAAGATTGGTTTCTAGATAGAGTACTGATTACTGATTAGGTTGCTTTCACCATTAAAATCTTCAAACCAGTGCAACAATTGTGCATGCTTTGTTTTCAAGTACACACATGAAGTTCCAACAGTGATACAAGGCTTGGGATCAAAAATCACTAGGAATTCTCACAACCTGTTTTTATTACCACTTCATCCAAGTGAAAGTCACTTAATTTTAATAATGGTAAACATAACTAAAGGAGGTTGAGAGAAATCCAATCAATATAATATCCTTAAGGACAAGGCCAATCTTTCCTGAACGTGGAAAATTTGTACCCACATCACAGTTTTTCCTCATTAAAGGAAAGAGTCTGCAACCAACTCAAATGACTGACTGAAACCAACTCATATTACTGATTGCATTGAATGTGTACCAAACCTCAGGCCATAGGTGCCTGAGTCCTAGTGTTCCTGTGACATCCCCTTGGGGTAGTGGAACTCTACCTTTCAATGATGGGAAGTCTTGGGCAAGAGCAAGTCTCCTCTCCTTGTCCAATATAGACAGATTTTGTGTCTAACCCTACCTCAGCAGTTGGCCTGTCACTGGGGCCAACGGTTGGACAGGTTCCTAGCTCCAACATCAGTAGTAGATGCCTTTTGGTTTATGTGAGAGAAGCAACCAGGTTTTGTGCCTGTACTCTGGTGGTGGTTGATCATGCGATCATGACTTATATGCCTACGCCACTGTGGCAAGCTCAAGAAATTCTCTTTCCCTGCTACATATGTCTTATCAGCACTAAGGACATGGGAGGAAAGACACAGCAAATGGGCAAAAACATGCTATGTGTCTGGGACTCTCAGAGATTCTAAGCTTTTACAGTAGTTCACACTTGGCCTTTAAGAAATGATGAAAACTTCAGTGATTTTTCTCCAACCAACATTTATGGCTGCCATCTTTTCCTTCCATTATCTGTCAAAGATGAACTGCTTCATGTGTTTGTCCTTTTATAGCGGGGTGTCTCATGCTTTGGACTTCAGCTGATTCAGGGGCCTTGCAACTTCAGCTCTCTGGTGGGATCAAAACACATGATTTTACAGACCATGCAGCTTTTTCTTGTCATTAGAGTGGGAACAACTGTCTCTTGCAGCTTTCTACATCTTAACTGTTGAATCACATGTCTGTTTTATAAAATCCTTATCTTTTCCTCTATTTCTGGACAAATTTCCCTTCAGGATACCACACAAATTCTTTTAGCCAATCACTTCTTTTGAGGCTCTAAGGTAGACATAGTGAGTACCTTGACGATCCCTGCAAATGAGCCTGTTCATTAGGTGCTCACAGGAAATCTGGGACCAGACCAGTATTGAAACACGCAACTGTCACCCACAGCTCTAGTTGAATTTTTGTCATGAGGCTCTTTCTCCTCAATCAGTATACTAGTCTTAGAACAAGTTTGATTTTGGGACTATCTTAAAATAGGCTTCCTGAGCAGCTACTAAGATTTGCTGGGGCTCCAGTTTCTGGTCAAATGAGAGCCAGCAGAGTAAAGACAACATTCTTTACCCAGAAGAAGGCAACAGTACATGGATACACCACATTTTTCATCAACCTGAGAATAATTATCTCAATGAATATTTAAATTAGTGATTGAAATACTTGTTTCCTCAAGCGTGTGATGCTAAAAATTGGAAAAGTTGCCTTGGTTGTCTAAATGATTGTGTGCTCAGATTGAATTTGAGTGTACACAAGGTGCAGCCTCCATTGGAAAAGATTCTAAGAACTGGGTGTGGGTAGAGGATGCAATTATGGAACTTGGTATATCTTTCCCCCTTCTTTTCTTTCTTCCCGTTTTGACTGGTCTTGTAATGCTAGGCCCAGGCATCAATATACATACAATTAAAAAAGGCAATATCAGTGCAAAAGACACAATATCGGCCAGGCACAGTGGCTCACACCTGTAATCCCAGCACTTTGGGAGGCCGAGACGGGCGGATCACGAGGTCAGGAGATCGAGACCATCCTGGCTAACATGGTGAAATCCCGTCTCTACTAAAAATACAAAAAAAAAATTAGCCGGGCGTGGTGGCGGGCTCCTGTAGTCCCAGCTACATGGGAGGCTGAGGCAGGAGAATGCCGTGAACCTGGGGGGCAGAGCTTGCAGTAAGCCGAGATCGCGCCACTGCACTCCAGCCTGGGTGACAGAGCGAGACTCCGTCTCAAACAAAAAAAAAAAAAAAAAAAAAGACACAATATCTATACAATGAAATTAGATGGTGTCTATTGTTAAAGGTACTTTAACTTCACATCATGTAGCCCAATAAGGTGAATGCTGCCCACCTACCAAGGGTGTTAGTCAGCTCAGGATGCCATAGAAAGATACCGAAGATTGGTTGATTTAACTACAGACTTTTATTTTCTCAATATTCTGGAGGCCAAAAGTCCAAGATCGATGTGCTAGCAGAGTTGGTTTCTGAGGAGGCCTCTCTTCCTGGCTTGCAGAAGGCCACTTTCTTGCTTTGTGTTCCCACAGCCTTTCCTCTGTGCCTACGTGGAGAAAAAGAGAGATTCTTTGATGCCCTTCCTCTTCTTATATGGACACCATTCTGACCAGATTAGGGCCCCACTTGTATGGCCTCATTAACCTTAATTACCTCCATATCTCTAAATATAGTCAAGTTGGGGGTTAAGCTTTCAACATATGAATTCAGGGGAAAACAATTCATTTTATAAAACCAAGCAATAGGGACAATCCTATGATTTTTTTTTTTTGACGGAGTTTAGTTCTCGTTGCCCAGGCTGGAGAGCAGTGGCATGATCTAGGCTCACCGCAACCTCCGCCTCCTGGATTCAAGCAACACTCCTGCTTCAGCCTCCCAAGTAGCTGGGATTACAGGTGTGTGCCACCATGCCTGGCTAATTTTTTATTTTTAGTAGAGATGGGGTTTCTCCATGTTGGTCAGGCTGGTCTTGAACTCTGACCTCAAGTGATCTGCCCGCCTCAGCCTCCCAAAGTGCTGGGATGAGCCACTATGTCCAACATGAGCCACTATGCCCAGCGATCCTACAATTCTTTACCTATTAAATCCTGTGACATTTGCCTGGTGGTGGGGCCAGGAAGAAGTTGTTGGTAAGGCTGCTATTATTGCTAATTCTATGATTAGGAAAGCACACTTGAGCTGAAGTGCCTGGCTTATGGGAAAGAATGCAGGTCAAACAGGTAAGAAATAAAAATAGGGGGAAATGGTAGCAAACAGAGGCAGTGCTCTTATATGAGTCATGTAGCCAGGAAGGATTAAAATTGTGCAATTTCATGGAAATCCTACTGTCTTTTTCAGGACAATGGCTTTACAAGTTTTATAAACTCGGGGGAAAGGATGGTGTGGATTAAGGACCACACCTGATTGCTCATCTTAATGTGAATTCTTGACTAAACAGCTATAGGGTGTGAAGGAAAGATCAGCAGTCCAAGAAAACTCAAAGATTTTTGGACTGAGCATATGGAAGGATGCAGTTTCCATCCACAGAAGTGAGAAAATAGCATGTGTGGCAGGTTGTAGGAGGAAAAACAGAGATCAGTTCAGGACCCCAAAACCTTGCTTGAAAGAGTTTTCCATTCGCCCTGTCCCCATTTCTACATCCCCTTGAGATTTTTGTGAGGCTGAATGCAGAGTTGCTTGGCTACTTCTCCCCCTGGGCACCAGTCCTCTCATCCTCCCGACAGCATCTTCCATGGCCCTGGCTCTGATGACCATCTCCCAACAAGATGTCATCCTGCAAAGGTGATCTGAGCCATAGCTAGGGCAAGGCCATCCACTCCTTGACTTGTGTGGCTTTGGTGGGCCCCAGGAGTACTTCACTGCTTCTCAGAGTAGTAGGTCTTTTGTATGGAACTCTTCAGAGGAAAACGGGGAGGAAACAGCCTGAGGGGTGGAAAGGGAGGACTGTACCAGGGATCCTAGGAAAGCTGAGCCTAGGCTCTCAATGCAAAGAACATTTACCACCTGAAAAGTTCTACTCAGTTGCTATTGTTAGTTTAGAATCTCATCAATGAAAATGGTATAGAAATTTGTTTTCTTCCTGGTTATATGTGCGCCTACATAATATCCTTAATTTTGCCTCTTGGCTCACAAGCCTACAACACTTCCTATCTCCCTGGCCCTTTACGGAAAAAGTTTGCTGAACTCCACAGACAACAATGCCCCACGCTTTACAGCAAAAGACACCCAGGAGTCTCTTTTACTAATTTTCATTTGTTGGACATTTTTCCTGGTCACCATAGGTTTCCTTTCTTGACTTGTAATGACTAGTCTCTGGTTGACTGTCATTTGCAATGACACAATATATACTGGGACCTCAAAGCAGAAAAAAAGTAGAAGAAAACCTAGGAAATACCATTCTCAACATCAGCTGTGGCAAAGAATTTATGGCCAAGTCCACAAAAACAATTGTAGCAAAACCAAAAATTCACAAGTAGGACCTAATTCAATGAAAGAACTTCTGCACAGCAAAAGAAACCATCAACAGAGTCAATAAACCAGCTACAGAATGGGAGAAAATACTCACAAACTGTGGATCTGACAAAGGTCTAATGTCCAGCTTCGCTGAGGAAAAGAGTAGATGAAAACGGGGTGAAACTGGATAATCGCGGGGCTTTCCTCTTCAGAGCGTCCTCCCCAGGCCTCCAGAGCTAACGACTGCCATGGCCTCCCCACCACGCCGCTTCAAGAGAAGCATTAAAAAGAAACCCTTGGACAGAAGACTTGCCTGGTGGAGTGTAAAACAAACAGGGGTGATAGAAATGAGTTTTGGGAAACCAAGGGTTTCTTTTTAATGCTTCTCTTGAAGCGGCGTGGTGGGGAGGCCATGGCAGTCGTTAGCTCTGGAGGCCTGGGGAGGACGCTCTGAAGAGGAAAGCCCCGCGTGGCTCAAGCCTGTAATCCCAGCACTTTGGGAGGCCGAGACGGGCGGATCACAAGGTCAGGAGATCGAGACCATCCTGGCTAACACGGCGAAACCCCGTCTCTACTAAAAACACAAAAAATTAGCCGGGCGAGGTGGCGGCGCCTGTGGTCCCAGCTACTCGGGAGGCTGAGGCAGGAGAATAGCGGGAACCCGGGAGGCGGAGCTTGCAGTGAGCTGAGATCTGGCCACTGCACTCCAGCCTGGGCGACAGAGCGAGACTCCGTCTCAAAAAAAAAAAAAAAAAAAAAAAAGAAACCCTTGGACAGAAGATTTGCCTGGTGGAGTGTAAAACAAACAGGGGTGATAGAAATGAGTTTTGGGGACGTGCTGCTCTCCACTCGGGGCCCATCCTTCATTTTGCAGAGACCACCAAAGATTGGGCCTTCCTGGACATGAAGGTCCAAGACTCCTCTCCGCAGCTCTCCTCATCTGCACGCGGGTTCCTCCCTACACGCCTCCCCTTTCCCTGGGTTCCAGTTCCCCATCACTGCGTGTGTCCGCCCAACCCCACTGCTTCTCTCCTTTCGGGAATGTCATTTCTTGAGCCGCACTCCGTCGCGAGATGTGCTCCAATGGTCTATCCAAGGTCCAGGCAGAGAATCAGTGACCAGCTGACTCTTTGTACTGCAGGGATCCAGCAGCAGAGACGATAAAAGTCGTGCCGGTTTTAGAGTCAAATACGTAGAAACGCAGAGACCAACCAGACCCACAGGCTGCTTCAAGGAGAGTCTCTGCAAATCTCTGCTTAGATAAATTCCGCTCTGGGGCCAGGCTCACACCTGTAATCCCAACACTTTGGGAGGCCGAGGCTGGTGGATCATGTGAGGTCAGTAGTTCAAGATCAGCCTAGCCAACATGGTGAAACCCTGTCTCTACTGAAAATACAAAAATTACCAGGAAATGGTGGCACGTGCCTCTAATCCCAGCTACTTGGGAGGCTGAGGCGTGAGAAACGCTCGAGCCCGGAAGGTGGAGGTTGCAGTGGGCCAGGATCATGCAACTGCACTCCAATCTGGGCGACAGACTGAGACTCTGTCTCAAACAAACAAACAAAAATAAATAAATAAAAGAAAAAGAAATTCTGCTACGGAAAGAACCCGAGGACTATACCGTGGTTCCCTCACCCCCCGCTCCTTTTTTTTTTCTTTATTAGCGCGGCACAGTAAGTAAATGTAAAAACCACAGGGCACAAAGACAGGACACTGAATTTGCCGGAAATGGAATCCAGGTCTCCCATGTGGGAGGCGAGAATCCTACCACTGAACCGCCAATGCCTCCTGACCTCGAGCTCTGCAGCCTTGGAAACAGTTAAGACACAGACTTGGGGAAAGGAGTCAAGATTTTCACCATGTTCTCTTTGCAGGATGTGACTTACAAAAGAGACACCCAGAGCAAAGGCTCACGGTGGAGATTTGCATCAGGCAACACCACAAAGTTATGGCTTCACATTAAAAGAGTTGACTTGAAAAAGCCTTATTCTGAGTAAGCTCTGTGCAACTGGATAACAAACCTCTGTAGGAAAACATCAGAAATTCACCCAGCTTTTTGTCTCTGGTGCTGTATCCAGTGTGAGCCTGTGGAAAGTTCTTGCCTTGCTTGTTGATGTCTTCTCTTTCCTCCCCATTGCTTGGTGCCTCTCAAGCCTCCCAACCTTGACATAAACATCAGTACTTTTCTCAAAAAAGGCCTTCAGAACCCAGGAACTCGAGTTTGAAAAGCTGAACTCCTGGGACTCTGCCTGGGATACTCCAGAAGACCAGGGTGATAATTGAACTTCCCTCCTCCTACACCTCTTTTGAGTTCCTGGAAAACGCCATGGATCAGATCTTGCTTTTAACTTCTTATGCCTTACAGAGACCTAAACAAGAGGGAAGAAATGGACATTTCATGCCAAGATTTCTTCCCTTCACCTCGCCCTGGTCAGCCACCCAAGGAGGCCAGTTCAGGGAAAAACAGTTCCATTTGACTCTAGGTAGATGCTAGGATATTATTCCTCTAGCTAGCACAAAGTGTTTTTTTGCTGTTTACTTTTGTCGGATATTCATGTTTTCACTCTCATTCTTTTGTTTATAATGAGCGTGGTACAGATTTGCACCACTCTTTTTGCTGCTGTTGTTGTTTTCTTGACTTTCAAAATTTTTTTATTTCCAGCTTTTACTAAGTTCAGGGGTACATGGGCAGGATGTGCAGGTTTGCCTCATAGGTAAACCTGTGCCATGGTGGTTTGCTGCACAGATCATCCCATCACCCAGGTACTAAGCCCAACATCCATTAGCTACTCTTCCTGATGCTCTCCCTCCTCCCAATCCCCACCTTCCAACAGGCTCCCGTGTGTGTTGTCCTTGCCCCTCAACCCCATGTATCCACGCGTGCTCATTTTCAGCTCCCACATATGAGTGAGAACACATGGTGTTTGGTTTTCTGTTTCTGCGTTAGCTTGCTAAAGATAATGTGCACTGCTTTTGACCTGGTGTGGTGGTTCACATCTGTAATCTCAGCACTTTGGGAGGTCCAGGTGGGTGGATCACGAGGTCAGGAGTTCGAGACCAGCCTGGCCAATATGAAACCCCGTATCTACTAAAAATAAAAAAATTAGCTGGCCATGGTGGCGCGCAACCTATAGTCCCAGCTACTCGGGAGGCTGAGGCAGAAGAATCCCTTGAACCTGGAAGGTAGAGGTTGCAGTGAGCCGAGATCGAGCCACTGCACTCCAGCCTGGGAACAGAGCAAGACTCCATCTCAAAATAATAACATTAATAATAATAATAATAATAATGTGCACTGCTTTGAATATTTAATCCTTTTCTGCCATTAAAACATTAAAGCCGGCATTTCCTTTTCTATCCAATCTGAGATACTTAAATGCATTATCGCGAGCAGTAATTAGTGTTATGTTGGAGATGATGGGCATAGTTAGTCTCATTCCCACCACCTCATTGTATGATTTCTGTGTTTTTGCTTTATTTATAAAATCTCTTCCTGCCTTTCTTAACTAGGCTGTTCTGTTTGGGTAAGTTTTTTGTTTTCCTGTAGTGTTTTTGAAATTCCATATCCCGGATTAGTCAATATATTCTGTTAGATCTCAGGTGCACAGGAAGAAGGTAATCATGTGCCTTAGCTCAGGGCACATTATGGTAGCTGCTCTCAGCAAGGCCCTTACTGTCTTTCCTTCTTTTATCTGTTCATCCCACTCCCATTCCCCTGTCCACTTTCAGACACACGTTCTGAGAAGTTTAGTATATGCTCTTTTATCCTGCACTGTCTCTGCGTATTTTAATAAAGGGATATCTTTGGAGAATATACATTTTTCTTTGGGGGTTAGGGATGTTAAAACAACTTTAAAGTGTGAACTGGTTTCTGAAAACCCATTCTATCCTCTTTACTCCATTCTGTGTACTATCTTCTCAACTTTTCTATTGTAATAGAAAAGTTTGTGTATAGGCCAGGTGCGCTGGCTCATGCCTGTAATCTCAGCACTTCGGCAGGCTGAGGTGGGCAGATCATGAGGTCAGGAGTTCGAGACCAGCCTGGCCAACATGGTGAAACCTCGTCTCTACAAAAAATACAAAAATTAGCCAGGCATGGTGGCACACTCCTGTAATCCCAAGTACTCAGGAGGCTGAGGCAGGAGAATTGCTTGAACCCAGGAGGCGGAGGTTGCAGTGAGTGGAGAGCCTGCAATTGCACTCCAGCCTGGGTGACAAAGTGAGACTCTGTCTCAAGAAAAGAAAAAAAATAAAATAAAAAGAGAGAGAGAGACAGAGAGAAAGAATAGTGCCACCATTCTAAAATACTGTCTGATAGTTTCTAATACAGTTAAAAATACACCTACTTCATGACCCAGCCATTACATTACTATGTTTATACTCAACAGAAATGAAGGCACAGGTCCATAAAAAGGCCCATAGTAGAATATTTGTAAACACCTTATTCACAATAGCCAAAACTAGAAATATCCCAATTGTCCATCAACTGTAGTATATTCACATGTTGGAATAACACTCATCAATAACACCAAAGAGCTGACATACATGCCATAAAATGGAAGCATCTCATACCATTGTTGCATTAAAAAAACAAACAAACAGAAAAACAAAACAAAAAAAAACAGGTAAAATCAGTATGGTTCTTTATGTGATTTCTACAAGAAGCAAAAGGAAATCACGGAGACAGAAGTCAGAATGGTGGTTGCCTAAATGGGGATTGGGTGAGGATTGACTGGAAAGGGACTCTAACGACTTCTTGGTCTGTTGAAAATGTCCCATAACTTGACCTAGGTGATGGTTTCTTTCGTCAAAACGCACTGGGCTGCATACTTGAGACTGGTGCACTTTGGTCTATGCGGATTATACTTCAGTCATTTACTGAGAGCAAAAAAATAATAAATAAATAAAAAATTTAAAATTGGGGTTGGAGAAAGTAATGAACTTTAGATTTTATTGTATTCTTTAGGTTTTATTTAAAATAGCCAGTTGGAGTGCGAAGTCTCGTCTTCTCTTGTCCATTTCTGATTTGGCCTGAAAAAGGTCCCACGGATTTTTGAAATATCTGAGCCAGAAAAAATGGGTGCGGCCACACCATGTCAACAGTAGAAGATTCCAATAAGGCTGACTGAGAGGGGGCACCTCTCCTTTTGGGTGTTGTACTTGCTCAGAGAGGAGGCAAAAGTCTTTCCGGATAACCGGACCCTTAGGCGTGCAGGGTAGGAGTTCCTTCTATTCGCGACACCACGGAGAGTTCCAAAGTCACAGGAAAGTTGTGACCTCTCTAGCCACAGGTCAAGGCGCAGCCTAGGCTCAGGTTGGAGGCGAAAGGAAAGAAGAGGGCTACACCCTAGAATGGACGTTGCCATGACTTGGATCGGAGCCCAGGCTGCTGCGGCCACAGCGTAGCGCACTAACCACAATATGATCACCGCGAGCCACAGGAGCTGCTTCGGTTTTGGAGACCTAAGGGTCCGCGTAGATTTCGTTCTTTCTTGGTGTCTCCGTTTTTCCTCCCTTTCTTCCCCATTCTGCTACAATAAAAAAACACTTCTCATCTCTCTCTTGTGCAGTCCTTACCGCTGCACAAAGCTACTGCGAAGTTTCGTCTCCCTGGTCCAGGCCTCTACCGACTTCCTTGCCCTCCTCCTCCCCATTCCCTGTTGGATTCACCCCTTTCCCGGCTCCGGCCTCCTGCCCCAGACACGCACCCAAAAACAACGCAGCTGAGCCCCCGTAGCTCACTGGCTCAGAGTGGCAAGAGAGGCCGCGGGAGGCCTCGCCCCTTGCACGCCCCCACAGAATGCGGAGAAACCAATCGGAATAAATTCTTTTTAAAAAGAACTTACTTCCCCTTCGTGACGAGCCTCGGCAACATGTTGAAATCTTGTCTCTGCAAAAAATACAAAAATTAGCCCGGCGTGGTAGCGCGCGCCCGTCGTCTCAGCTACTTGGGGGCTCAGGCAAGAAGATCACTTGGCCCCGGGAGGTCGAGGCTGCAGTGAGCCTTGTTTGCACCACGGCACTCCAGCCTGAGCGACCAAGTGAGACCCTGTCGCAAACAAACAAGCAAACAAACAAAAAACGTCCCCACAGAAAAATAGTTCATGATTTACATTCTCAGGACTCTTCAAAGGACTAAAAGCTGAAGGCGACGATGGATTCATTCGACAAGTCCTAGTCGCCCTGGTGAGTGGCAGGCCCTGCTCTCCGCGAGGGGACCATGAGAGACTCTCACCACCATCCGTGCCCTGGTGGAGCCCCCCTGCGGACACAGGATCCGAAGACGGCAGCGAAAGCTCCGCAGTGGCCTCGAAAGTGACTGGGCAGTGTGGGCACAGGCTCCCTTACTGGGTGAAGGGGGCGCAAAGGACACAAAGAGCCATCCTGGGAGCCCACCGGGCGTTCGGCTTCCCGTGGGCCCCCAGGCGGCTCGGGCCGGGTCGCAGACGGGGCGTTTCCGGGGGCTTCTGAAGCAGGGGAGGGGCAGGGCTGTGGAAGGCCATTTGGCTGTCCTTCTGGCTCCAGAATCTCCCAACCCGCGGGTGTGCAACGTGATCAGCGCGACTCACCGCTCTAATCTCTCCGGTTTTCCGTCCTGCCGGGCAGGCCCTCAGGACAGAAGGGATGGGGAGAGTTTGGTGAGTGTGCCCTGCATATAGCGCCTGGTAGAATCAGTAGTAGCGGTCTCTGTGGCACAATCAGCGCGTTTGGCTGTTAACAGAAAGGCTGGTGGTCTGAGCCCAACCGGGGACTCCTGGCTTTGTTGTTGTTGTTACTGTTGATATACAATCAACTCCAGCCTAATCCGGAGAAACGCATGTCCTCTTCCCCACCTTCTTAGGTCTGAGGCTTGGCAAGGGCCATGGTGCCTTGTACCTGTCAAACTCAGGAATCCCGGAGACTTTCAGACAGGAACTCACTTCTAGTGTGATAAAAATGCTTTTTGCTCTAATGGAAGGTTTCAGGGGGTAAAATGCCTCGAGTTTTTCATGTTTAATAGAAGGAGACCTATTACAGTAGTATCCTATCCCCAGGATGTGCCTGGGTTTACTGATTGCTCTATCAATAATGTGACCAGTGGCATCAGTCATCCTCATGGTGATCCTCGCCATTGTTTGTGAATATGCATTTCTTCTTCTATTTGTGCATGATTTAACCTTTTTCAAGATGTTATTGAAATGAGGTGGGTTTCATGACTTTAGGATTACAAATGATGCCGCAGTCTCCACTATTCTTGTACAAATATCTTTGGTCACTCGTGCAGATATTTCTATAGTGTAGAGAACAGGATGTGCCAGTTTTACGTTACAGCATTTATGTAATGCTTCTTATTTGAGTACATTCTGCAAATTTATCTTCCATAGGAGCAGTAGCAAATCATATTCCAATGTGTTTCCCAATTCTATCAATGTCCCTTTTGTCATTTACTTGCCGGCACAACAAACTTTCTACACATCGATGTATGATATTCCACTGAGGGGAGGGGCATCCTCTTGGCTTAACTCAGGGGGTGCACAACTGAAGGACATGGTGGACATTACACACAGATATTCTGTGGCATAGGATGAGCTGGTAAACTTCTAGGATGTTTTAAAGTCCTCCAACATCTGTAATTGTTTTCTGTGACCAACTAACGTGGGTCTGGAGAAGATGGGCCACAGTGACCTCTGATAGCTTTCTGTCAAGTCGCTTATCCAAGGGGAGCAAAATCACAAAGTTCCCAGATGATTTTTTTCTTCTCCCCTTTCCTCTTTTCTTCATAAATCTTGGTTTTGCTTTTATTTGACCAAACGAATCTAATGCCTGTTCTCCTTCCTATTCGATGGTAAATGAACATGCAAATAGCTATCCCCTTATTTTTCTTTGATAGATTTCTGCAGCAGTTATGTCCATAAAAATTAGCCCATTTGAGATACATCATTGGAGTCAACAGAACCCTGCACCCAACAGGCACCTTGTGCAGACCTGGACCCTTAGGGCTATTGGCTCATGTTCCTTTGGTTCTTCTATCAAACATCATAAGTAGAAACTGAGCTCTTTGGCTTTTACCCACTACTATGGCTATAGTACATTTTCTCTCTCCCATCTCTCTCATTTATGTATCATGATTTTTTGACATCAGTGGCACCGGTGTGGGTTTCTGGTTTTGATGTTATCGAGTGAACTTCTGGGATCGTTTTATGACTATATAAGTGTCGGTATTAAATTCTTCTATTGGTGAAGATTTGTGTTGTTCCCAGTTTTTCCTTAGTATAAATATGAGGTTAATAAGAACATTTTTGGTAGAAGCCTTGTTAGATATATTGTTCATTTAATGGGGGTAATCAATAAAAGTAAGTGTGCTTCCTTTTTAGGTAGGCTTAACACAGTGAGAAACTACCATTTATTAGAAAAGCTGTTGTGCTAAATGTAATCCAACTAACATCACACAGCAATATCATACACACTCTGTATGAGGAAGTGGGAGAGGCAATGTCTTTCAAAATCAGTTTTTCTGTGGTTCCTTTCATTTTGTTGTGAACCCTTCATGGCATCTTTGAAGGTGGCTGTGGTCACACCAAGTGTCACCACCAGCCTATTCAAGTCCCGCCGCAGAGCCATGGAGTGATATACCAGGGCAGACCAGCCCAGTCTCAGGCTCATAAACACCAGGCAGGAATAGATGCCTATGAAATGAGAAGGGTCAGATGATTCCTCGCTCTCTTGCCATGTCTGTGCCTCTCTTTGCAGGTGCCATGTAGCTAAAATCAATTGCTCGCACTTATTTTGTCAAAGATAAAGTCAGGCATTAGTCAAAGCTGTGAAAACAGATTTTATTCTGTAACTACTGACCAAAGCAGAAGGGGCTGAACTCCATCGCATTTGTGGAGAGCCGATGGCATTCTAATTGGAGAGTGAGGCAGGGGTCAGGGCACAAGTGAAATATTACAAAATATTGGTCATTGTAAGCTTCTGCCTCATCAGGACAGCTGTATCTGCCAGCTGGCAATATTAGACATTAGGATTCTAACCTCCCACAGAGACCCGGAGACAGAGATTCAGTCCTTCCTGAGGACGACACCTCAAAGGAATGGCTTTCAAATCCTGTGGAAAGACACACTGGAGTCCCTAGGAGATACACACATTTCTCAAAGGGATGGAGGAAGGATTCCCTTCTTAGTAAGTGTTATAAGAAAGAACCTACCATCATCAGCAGATATTGGCCAGAATTAAAGTAAGTTCCCCTGGCAGCCTTGAGCTTTCCTAGGTAGGCTTTGTCATGGGAGCCTAGGGTCATCCATGGGACATGGTCATATGCTATTAGAAGCCATGATAGAGTCTGATCATCTCTTAGCGCAGAGGTTTAAACTGAGTGTGTGTTTGCTGAGTTTGGTGGTTCTCACTTTCCATCCCCCCATTCCATGGCCAGGATTTTTACTGGACTCTGACAAATGGACACGGCTATGGGCCATTTTCAGTGACGTTCAAGCAACCCAGGCATATCTATTGAGATCTGAATGAAAATAAAGAAAACCATGAGATTGAGAGTGGGCCCCACAATAGGTATGTGTTACCAATATTCAGGAGATAAACAAAAATATTTCTAGACTTTGTCAAGATGAAAAGTGACTTATGCAGCCAGGATGAAATTCAAACCTACATTAGCAAAGTATACAGCTTATTGACATTATGTATAAGGAAGCCATGGCAAAATGACAATCCACAAGTGGCAATGGTAGGTACGGGTAGGGAGAGACTCCATAGGTCAAAATTATCCTCACGTTAAATGAAACTCCTACGTGTTGCTACAGTAAGGGAACAGAAGCCCATGTTACGCTGGAATATATTAATTGTCATGGGATAAACAGGCAGGACATGATGCTACATTTGTTAATCACTTCTATTGAGAGTATTTGTGAAAGTTAATTTTTGTGTCAAGTTGACTGGGCCAGGGAGTGCCCAGATATTTGGTTAGACGTGATTTCTCACTGTGTCTCTGAGGGTGTTTCTGGAAGAGATTGACATTTGAATCAGTAAACTGAGTGAAGCAGATTGCCCTCCTGAGTGTGAGTGGGCCTCATCCAACCCATGGACGGCTTGAATAGGATGAAGGGTTAAGAAAGAAGTTTTTCTGCTCCACTGTGTTTGAGCTGGGACATCAGTCTTCTGCCTTAAGCCTTGGACTTGGTCTTGAACTATATTTGACTCTCCTAGGTCTAGAGCTTACTCAGAGTAGAACTTGGGCTTCTCTGCTTCTCTGTGTGTGTGTGTGTGTGTGTGCGTGCGTGTGTGTGTGTGTATCCTACTCATTTTCTTTCTCTGGAGAACTAAGACTAATATAGTATTATAGGCCAGTTCCCAGTTTTTGTCTTTATTCTTTTGAAAGGTGTAAAATAAATAAATAAAATAAAACCCTGGAGGGTTCTCAAAGAAGAACAGTAAGGATTACTAGAAGTTTTAAATTTTTAGGAAAAGCACTAAGAACAGCTTTTGTTAAAACTGTCTTCAAGAAAATTATGGGTATTGGGAAAAATATTTTTGCCTTAATGTTTTAAAGCAAAGGCATGATTAGTCAAGGAGAAATATACTTAGGTTTTTAAAGGTAATTGTTATGTTTTAATAATTCACATACAATCTTAGGAACTCAGGAGAAAAAGAGAGGTCCCTTGTACCCTTTACTCAGTTTCCTCCAATGGTAACGTCTTGGTAATATTTCCAAAATGGTAATATTTGCAAATATAGCAGATGTATTGCAAATGCCACAGTACCAGGAAGTTGACATTGATACAAGCAAGGTACAGAACATTTCCATCAACACCAGGATTCATCATGTTGCCTTTTTATAGCCGTGACCCTGTCTCTTCAGTGCTGCTCCTCCTTCCCTCCTTAACCCCTGGCAACTTCTAATCTATTCCCCATTCATATAATTTATTCTTTTCAAGAATGTTGCATAAATGGAATCCTACATGTCACCTTTGGGATTACCCTTGGTCCACTCGACAGAATTCTGTGGAGATTCATCCAGGTTATTGTGGGTGTCAATAGCCTGTTGTTTTTAAAAAAATTATTGTGGACTATTCAATGCTATGGATATATACCAGTTTGTTCAGCCATTCTCCTCATGAAACTCGTCTATACATTTTTTTCCTCAGTTTTGGCTATTAAAAACAAGGCTGCTATAAACTTTAAGTACATGGATTTTGTGTGAACATAAGTTTCTATTTCTCTGTGATAAACACAGGGAATGCAATTCCTAGGTGGTGTGGTAGTTGCATATATAGTTTTAAAAGTAAAAACTATACAGACATTCTCCAGAGTGGAGAATGTAACCTTTTACATTTCCATCAGCAATGTATGAGTGATCCAGCTTTCTCTGAATCCTTGACAGAACTTGATTTGGTTACGCTTTTCTTTTGGCCATTCTGATAGGTATGTAGCAATGTCTCATTGTGATTTTAATTAGTATATCACTAGTTGCTACTAATGTTCTGATTTCAACATATGAATTTGGGGGCCTAGGCACAATGCATCCCATAACAATGTGCATTCTGGTGTAGTTGGGTGTTCTAAAATTGTCAATTTAAGCCCCGCTGGTTGATCATGCTGTTGGGTTCTTCTATATTCCTGTTGATCTTCTATCTGGTTGTTGTATAAATTGTTAAGAAAGGGGGATGTTGAAGCATATAGCTATATTTATGAATTTGTCTAGTTCTCTGTTCAGTATTTTCAGTTGTTGCATAGACATTTATGACTTTTGTCAGGGGAGGAGTTGGTGGATTGGTTGTTTCCTCCTTATATAATGTTCCTCTCTGTCTCTGATTAGTTTCTTTGTTCTGAAATATACAATATCTGGCATTAATGTAGCCAGCCTTGCTTTCTTTTGTCTAAGGTTTGCAATGATATATCTTTTTCCATCCTTTTGATTTCAACTTTCCTGTATCATCATATTTGAAGGTAGTCTCTATGTAGCCAGGATATAGTTGGGTCATGTCCATTAACCTACTCTGCCAATCTGTGTCTTGTAATTGGTGTACTTAGGCCATTGATATTTAATATGATGATTGATATGGTAGGGCTTAAGTCTGCCATTATATTTTTTTCTTTTCTGTTTGTTCTCTCTGGTGTCTTCTTCTGGATATGCTTTCTTTTTCTTACCTTCCTGTGGTGACTTGAACATCTTTGAGAATGGTGTTTTACCTTATCCATAGTGTTTTTGAGTATATCTGTTTGCATAGCCCTCTTGGTTTTCCCAGATATTCATATGTCTGTGCATCTATATCTTACCACACAGTATACTGGTGTCATTGTTTTACCAGTTTGAGTGAATGATAGATGAGTTACCTCCCTTGCAGGTCTCTTTACCTTCCCAGTTTATTGTTGTTTCAAACATTTTCTTTACGGAGAGTTAGAACCACATTGAATGATGCTATGATTTTTTTCTGAAGCTGTCAATCATAGTTTAGAAAACTCAAGGAAGAAGGACGGCCTATTTTGCTTACTTTTTTTTTTGTTTTGTTTTGTTTAATTTTCTTTCTGATGTCCCAAGGTTCCTTCTTTAATCATTTCCTTTCTGTCTAGAGAACTCCCTTTAGCCTTTCTTTTAAGGTAGAACTGCTGGTCAGAGATTCCCTTAGCTTTTCTTAATCTGAAACTGTTTTGATCTTCCCCTTAATCCCTGAAAGATGTTTCTGCTGGAGAGAGGAGTCTGGGCTGACAATTGTTTTCTTTCATGGCTTGAAAAGCACTGGGCAACTTCTTTCTGCCTCTATGGTTTCTGATGAGAAATCCATCATCACCGGAATTGTTTTTCCTTTCTAGGTAAAGTGTCACTTTTCTCTGTTGCTTTCAAGATATTTTCTTTGTCTTTCATTTCCTACATTTTATTTTTTCACATGTCTTGCCATAGACTTCTTTTGGTTTTTTATCTTATTTCGGGTTCTCACAGTTTCTTGAACCTGTAGGTTAATGTCTCTTGCCAACTCTGGGAAGCTTTCAGCCATTTACTTCTTTATGTTTTCAGCCTTGTCCTCTTCCTCTTCCCTTTCCAGACATAGATAACAACATGAAAGTGAGACCATTCAAGGTAGTTTCACAGGTCCCTGAGGTTCAGTTCACTTTCTCACCCAGTCTATTTTTCCCTTGTTAAAATTGTGTAATTTCTAATTTTTCATCTGCAGTGGATGGATTTCTTTGCTCTGCACCATCCATTCTGCTGTTGAGCCTATGTGCTGGACTTTTTATTTTAGTTGTTGTATTTTCCACTTCTAATACTTCCATTTGTTCCTCCTTTAAGTCTTGTATTTATTTGCTAAGGCTTTTTATTTGTCCATTTGTTTCAAACGTGCTCATAACTACAAAATCATTGTCATCAGGTTTGCTTGCTTTAAAATCTTTGTCAGACAATCCCAACACCTCTCTCATCTTATTGCCAGTGTGTATTTGCTGTCTATTTTCATTCAGAATAAAATTTTCCTGGTTCTTGGTGTGATTAATGATTTTCAATTGAAACTTGGACTTTTGGACATTATGTTATCAGACTCTCGATTTCATCGAAACCTTACGTTTTAACTACCTTTTGCTGAGTCTGCTTCTGTAGGGGAAGGGGAGTGGCGCCATCTCATTGTAGCCAGGTGTGTGTAGAAATCCAGGTTTCTCACCTGACCTACCTCTGTTGACACCCTGAGTGGAGGGCCGGCGAGGAAAGAGCACGGGGATGAGGCCCCTGAGCTTGGATGAAGGGCAGGCAGCGAGGGTCCTGTGGTTCCAGGGAGGACTAGAAAGGTCGGTACCCTTTCAACGCCAAGAGCCCTGACAGCAGGCGCCAGAGATAAGGCCCCAAGGCGGGGTCCACAGCCCTGGAGGGGTGGCGTCCACACTCCTGCGCGCCCCGGACTCCGAGGCTCAAAACCCGCCGGCTGCCACAGCTTCCGGGAGAAGCAGTCGGGCGAATCCCGCATACCAGCGCTTAGTTCTGGAACTGGATACCCCGCGGAAAGAATCCGGATACCGGAGCCCGGTTATAAGTCTCCAGGGTCTTCATTTCGGGAGCAGGCGGGGAACCCTCAGCCCGGCGGTATCGCAATCTGCAGTTTTCTTGCCTGAGGGATCGCAGGTGCTTCCCTTTTGCCAGCAATTTGCTGGAGGCGCGGAAATGTGGAGATGCAGTCGAATTTCATCTGTCATAGGCAGCAATATGCAGTTACTCAAAGCGACGCCCAAGATTTTCGTGGATGTGTCCTCAAGGGGCTCGGCTGGTTTACTTAGAGTAGGGACAGCAGGTTCGCCTCGCACATGAAAGGTGATTTTCAAAATGTCCCTCCCTCCCTCCCTCCTTCCCTCTCTCCCTCCCTCCTTCCCTCTCTCCCTCCCTTCCTCCCTCCCTCACTCCCTTCCTCCCTTCCTCCCTTCCTTCTTTCCTTCCTAGAGAGGGGAGTGGAGCTGAGGAGTGGGATGGGGGAACTTAGCTGCATCTTTGATCAGAAGAAGCACGGGAGGAGTTCCATTACTACCTGAAACGCCGCTGAGCACTAGGAACCAGGCCCGGTTTGCCCGCTGTGAGTTGGATCGGAGGGGAGGGTGCCGGATCAGGTGGACGTCATGTTAGCTTTAGATCCAGAAATTTCCAGTCTTCTCATCTATCGCTGAAATCTTTCTGAACATTTCAAGCTGACAGCTACAATGTCTCTGAAACCAAGGAGCTCTGTCCTGTGAAGCCCACTTGGCTTCCTCGCGCCCCGACCTCAGTTGCGGAACCGGTTGAATTGCGTGGCTGAACAAAAGAAAACGAACCTAAATCTGCACCTGGAGCTCAAGCCAAAGACCGCTCAATTCAGTTTCATGCTCTACTAATAGAGCTAGTTGGGGGCAAAAGGGGACCCCTACACATGTCTTTATGGGTAGAGCCCCTTGAGCCAGTTCAGAGATCAGGAACCAGAAGGACTCCGCGCATCACCCACTGAGAGCCAAGCCCGCACTTTGGTGGCAAGGAAACTGAGGCTCAGAAAGACAGCAAGTGCTTGGCTCTGCCTCACACCGTGCTACCGCTAGGCTAGAATGGACTACCGTTCAGTTTCCTTGTGGCCTGGCCTCAATACAGCCCAACGCAGCGGCCAGGCTGTCAGAGGTGGGAGGTATTGAGCAGCTGGGCAGTGACTGCTTGGGGCCCTGCGGGCCTGCAGCCCCCTTGGGTCACAAAGAGGGGCTTTCAGTTGGGCTTTCCTCCTCTTAGAAAGTTAATCCTTACCTTCTCTTGTTTCCTCTGACAAGGAGAGTGGTGTGTCTGTCCTTTTCCCTGGTGGTCTAGTGGCTAGGATTCGGCGCTCTCACCGCTGCGGCCGGGGTTCAATTCCCGGTCAGGGAACATGTTTTGCAACATCCCCAAATTGTGTGTGAAGATTTGATAGAGAAACCCACAGGTGATGATTAAAATGCAGAAATATGTTCCTAGCAGCAATATTTGTAATAATAAATGTTCGTCACTTAGGAAATGTTATATGTTGTAATCCCTCCATACCATAAAAAGATATGCAATTATTTCAAAGATGTATGTAGATGATGATAATAGCCACCATGAGGCCACCGATGATAATGATAGTAATAACGGCTGATGCTCTTGGAGTATTTACTATGCATTTGGGCATGGGTTCAATGTTTTACTGCCGTGTCTTATTTAAACTTGGAACAACCCATTCGGAAACACATTCCTATTGGGCCCATTTTACAATGCGGAAATGGAGGCATAGAAAACCTGAGTGACTTCAGAGTCACACCGCCACGGAATGAGGCTATCTGCTCGCGTCTACGGCTTCATGGAGAGAAGAGTCCAAGGTTCTCTTGTTCTTCTGCTAGGGATTGTCATCTTCTCAGAGATGTGGAGCCTGAAGAATCAGCTAAGGCAGGTGTGAGGAGGAGGGAGGGAGAGAAAGGAGGTGTGTATTGGGCTTGGGATAAGCAGGTTCTGGAGCTCCAGAACTGAGCTTTTGCCTAAGATGCACCTTTTGTAAATAGCATTTATTTTCCCAACAAACCCTTAAGCCTTCAGGCAGGATTTTCCTCATCTCACTTGAAGCAGATGGGCAACAAAGACCCCATATATCTGGACGTGGAAGAATGAAGGTCCGAAAAGAACAGTTACAAGGTTAACTACGTCTCTGTGTGGAACAGGATGAGTCTTTAGTTTTTTTGCCGATGACTGCCCTGATTGCTCCACAAAGAGACATGTGGTGCCTGGAAATCTGAGGACATTTGCCTCAGACACCTGTCTATTATTAAATGCCCCCATCCCCAGGCTGCGTATCCTCACTTCTTTGTGCCATTGCACAGGTTTTAGATGCCTGAGGGCGTGGTGACACAGAGGGCAGAAGTCGTGTGTTTGGGTACATTTCCAAGTTGACACCAGGTCGTGTGAGTGGAGGCAAGATGCAGGAATGCCGGATCCACGACATTCTCCCCAGCCCACACTGCCTCTTGCGCTTCCCCCTATCAGAAGCGACCCCACTGCACCTGACCACTGTAGCCTACTGGTCTGAAGTCAGCCACTTCCTCATCCTTCACTATGCTTTATTTGTCATGCTCACCGCTTGCATTCCCTGTGCCCAAAAGGAGAAATGCTTGTGGGGAGGACACCAGCCGGTTGTGTTCCCACTGCCCAGCCCCTTCTTGATGCCTCCAGATGTGGGCTCGGTGGGGCAGGACTTGCTCACCATGCAGCTACTCACCTAGAGCAAGGCTTCACACCTCGTGAGCACCCAGTGCTCGGTGAATGAAGGCGTTCCAATGCAGGTTTCTGAGCGACATCAAGAATTCTACTGGACTTCCCACTTTTAGTCCTTTGAATAATTCGGGTAATGGGAAGATAGAAAAAGCTTTTCAAACCTGGGTGTTCTTTGTAAGGTTTATTCCAAGTCTAGAGGCACCTTCTGGAATGAGCTCCCCTCTCTGTAAGGGGACACTCCCCCAGCCTGTGGGACTCTGTAGGCAGAGAGGAAGGTAAACCCTGAACATTGAGGAGGAGAAGAAAGTGGGTAATACTGGCGGCAGCCTGGAGTATGAGAGACAGACAGACAGACACAGGCGCACAGACACAGATGGAGAGGTTGGAAAGGCAGGGCCGGGTCAAGGAGGAGTCAGGAAGCAAAAGGACCTATATGTCCAAGAGCCAGATTTAGGGTGTAAGTGTCAGAGTTCAGTTTTGCTGAAGAGAGTCAACAAAAGAAACAAGGCAAAGGGAGCCAATAACTCTAAGGATCCAAGTCTACATAAGAACCATGGTCAGGTGCAGGATCCTATGGCTCCAGAGATTTGTCTCCAGTGAAATGAGTTTTACAGAAAAACAAAACAAAACAAAACAAACACCATCAAGGAAGGAATAAAACACAGAGGTAGTTATTAGCATGCTAATTCACCTTTGTCTAGGAGGGAGAACATTTGCAGTCTGTAGATCGTTTGCATTCAACAAAAGCAGAATGCAATTCATAAAGAAAAGAGAAGAGGAACAAATGTCTAGAAGGAACCATTCTTTCCTCTCCTATTTGATTAGCCTCTTGACAGGAAGCAGTTCAGGGTCCCTCCAGCCAGTTTTCTCTGGACTCAGTTAGGTAGATCACCAGAGAAAACAATTACAATTATTGGAAGACTTTCTAAACATCTTGGAGGTTTTGCTGTGGAACACATGCCAGAGAGTATCTCTGGGCAGTCAGTGTCCACCATGTCTTTCTGCTGCGTCTACTGCTTAGGTAAGTCAGGCGGGCACCACCCCCTCACTGGTACATCAGACTGATGTATGGAAACTTTGCTGTGCTGGCAAGAGCACGAAGGAAAAGGCTCTCTCACTGAGTTGGAAAAATATATTGGAAGATACATTGGCACACCTCCTGTTGAAGTCAAACTAAGAACACGTAAAGAGATGCCTTCGGCTCCTGGCAATGTTGGAGTAACAGATGCCCGATTTACTCTCCTGCCTGAAATCTGCCCACTGCTCCTCTCCACAAACAAACAGGTGCCTGTAATCCCAGCAGTTTGGGAGGCCGAGGTGGGCTGATCCCTTGAGTGCAGGAGTTTCAGACCAGACTGGGCAACATGAAGAAACCTCATCTCTACCAAAACAAATTCAAATAATTATCCAGGCATGGTGGTGTGTGCCTGTAGTCCCAGCTACTCAGGAGGTTGCAGTGGGAAGATCGTTTGAGCCTGGGAGGCAGAGGTTGCAGTGAGCCAAGATTACACCACTGAAGTCCAGCTTGGGCTACAGGGTGAGACCCTGTCTCATGAAAGCAAGGAGGGAAGGAAGGAAGGCAGGAAGGGAGGAAGGGAGGGAGGGAGGGAGGGAGGGAGGGGCCGGGTGTGGTGGCTCACGACTGTAATCCCAGCAATTTGGGAGTCTGAGTCAGGTGGATCACAAAGTCAGGAGATGAAGACGATCCTGGCTAACACCGTGAAACCCCCGTCTCTACTCAAAATACAAAAAATTAGCTGGGTGTGGTAGCACATGCCTGCAGGTCCAGCTACTTGTGAGGCTGAAGCAGGAGAATCACTTGAACCTGGGAGGCGGAGGTTGCAGTGAGCGGATATCACGCCACAACCACAATATTAGAGATGATAAATTTGCTGGATGGGATTAACAGCAGATCAGACGTTGCAGAAGAAATGATCAGGGAACATAGGACCATGAATAATTGGAAATATGCAAAATGAAACTCACAGACAAAAGAGAATTTTTTTAAATGAAATGATTATCAGTGAACTGTAGGGCAGACTTAAGAGGTCTAAATTATGAGCCACCACCCTCCCTCCCTCCCTCCTTCCTTCCTTCCTTCCTTTCTTCCTTCCTTCCATGAGAGACAGGGTCTCACCCTGTAGCCCAAGTTGGACTTCAGTGGTGTAATCTTGGCTCACTGCAACCTGAGCCAGGAGTCCCTGAGAAGGAGCAGGGAGGAAAGGAAACATTTATTTTCTTTCTTTGTTATTTTTATTAGGAATGGGGTCTCAGTACATTGCCCAGGCTGGTCTTGAATTTCAGGCCTCACTCAACACTTCCTGACTTGGCCTCCAGAAGGTGTGAGCCACTGTGCCCGGCCAATGTCTGAAGAAACAATAGCTGAAAACTTCTCAATCATAACAAAAATTACAAATCCAGTGACCCAAGGAGCTGAGGAAACCGAAGCACAAGAAACATGAAGAAAACCACTCCTGGATCCATCAAAATAACATTGCTCAAATCCGGCCAGAAGAAAAAGACATTGTACATACACAGGAACAAAGACGAGGATTGCGTCAGTTTCCTTTCTGCTCCTGCCGGCCTCTACCAGGAGCAGCAATGCACGCGAGCAGAGAAGCAACATCTTTAAGGTACTGAGGGCAGGGGAAGTTAGCCTAGAATACTATGCCAGAAAAAATAAATTCTCAAAACTGGAAGTGAAATAAGGACATTTAGAGATGTACAAAAGCTGACCAAATTCACTACCAGCCCGCCCACACTACAAGAAACGTCAAAGGAGTCCTCCAGGCAGAAGGAGTCCAATACCAAATTAAAATCCGGATCTACACGAGGAAATGAAGAACACCAGAAATGGGTAACTGTCCTAGGTATTTTTTTTTTTATTTTGTAAATTTCTTTTGTAAAAATTTGACCATTTAAACAAAAGCACTAACAATGGGCTGTGGGGTTTATAATATGCATAAAAGCAAAGTGCATGTCAGTAGTAGCGTCAAGGCCAGAAGGTGCGGTTTAATATCACTTGAAGGTTGACTGTGATCAGTTAAAAAGGTTTGCTCTAAGCCCTAAGGCAATTACTAAAATAACAAAAGAAAGAGTTATAGCTAATAAGCCAACAGAGGAGAGAGAATGGAATGATATAAAAACCGTGTGAACACTATGATAGAGTAATTGCTCTTCCTATATCTTCACCTCTATCTATAGAAATACTTACACCAGTGGCTGAAAATGCCGGTACAAGAATGACTAGAGCATTATATGTAATAGTAAAATCACAGAACCAATTTAACCTCAAAAGCGTATGGAAAAGGCTAAATGGATGACAGTTATGGAAAGCGTATGGAAAGGGCTAAATGGATGGGGGAGAGGGAGAGAGAGAGAGAGGGAGAAGAGAGAAGAGAGCAAGCGAGAGAGAGAGATCCCAGAATCCTAGCGGACCTTGATTTACGTCCTCATGTACGCGAGACACGGAGGAGAGGAGGGTAAAGTTGGTCTCGCTCTGCCTTTCCATGAGAGCACGTGCTGGACAGAAGAAAGTTGCCAGCGGTTTAAGCATTTTTAAAATGCAAGAAATATTCCATACAACGGGCTCGAACCACCCACCTCCAGACTTGGAAGCAAGTACACTACCCGACTGCGACACAGGAACAGTCAACTGTCGCTCTCGTATCACCACGCAGAGCAAGCGCCCATCCAACGTTAGGTGGAGCCATCGCCTTTTGTAGTACAATTGTGCAGCTCCAAAGCCTCGCAAAACCGGAGAGGCGCATCTTGCCGGCTACGGTTGAAACCCGTGCATTGGGTGATTCTGAAGCTGGAAGGGCAGCGGAATGGCCTTCGCCCCGTCCTGCCCCTTGCAGGCGTCAGACCCAGCATCCCAGCAAACGCCCGGCTCGGCGACTCCCTGGGCCTGAGCCGCGTGGGTCCCAAGGGAAGCAAGCAGAACGCCCCGTGGGCTCTAGTGATGGCTCTTCCCTTTCTTGGCTCCCCCTTCGCCTGACTCTCTACACTGCTTGCGCTCCCCTCTCTCACTTCGGCTTCCGTCGGTGGGGCGGGAGAGAAGAAGGGTGAAAAGTAGAAATACGGAGAGGCGGGAGAGAAGCAGAGGAGGTGCCGACGAGAACAGAGAGAGACCCCGAAAGAGGCTGGTGCAGGGAGGCCCAGGCTGGAGTGAAGGAGATGAGAATTGTTCTCATCACGTATGAGGATTGGGAGGAAGGGAGGGAAAAGCAGAGCTGGCAAGAAAGAAAGAAAAGCGCGAGCCCCCTGTGGCTGTCTGGGAAGAAATCCGCCTAATAATCGAAATCTATTGACCTCAAAATTACTAGAGCAAGTTCAGACATCGCCGGTTGGCCTGTGGCTCGCCGTGATCGTATAGTGGTTAGTACTCTGCGTTGTGGCCGCAGCAACCTCGGTTCGAATCCGAGTCACGGCAGCGTCGTTTGTCCAGGCCGTCAGCTGTACCTTTTTGCTCCCCGGAGCAACCAGGTGCGTCAGGGGAAGGAAAAGAGACCTCACAGCTCACTAACCTGGCGAGGAATCCAAGGGAAGCCCTGGACGTGCTCTGTCCTGTTTCTGAGACTCACACAGCAAATAACCCAGTCAGTCCTGTTGGTGGCTTACACGGAGGCAATGGTGTGCTCAGAACCATTTTTCTGGTCACTAGGGGCAGGTCAGGGGAAGGAGAAGAGACCTCACAGCTCACTAACCTGGGGAGGAGTCCAAGGGAAACCCTGGACATGCACCCTCCTGTCTCTGAGCCTCACAGAGCAAATAACCCAGTCAGCCGTGTTGGTCATGGCTTACACGAAGGCAATGGTGTGATCAGAACCTGTTTTCCAGTCACTGGGGCTGTTACACATGAAACGACAACAAGCTTTTTAATGACTTTAAACTCGAAACTGTTTGTTGTGGCCTACAGTGGCTTGTCTCCGAGCCTGTGGCCAAGTTTGTATGCCAACAGGAAAGTGTGGGGAAAGACAATCTCTTGCAGGGGTCTTTCCACCTCCACTCTGCTGGGTAGAAATGGGGCTTGGGCCTGGAGCACTTCCTTCCCAAGAGACAAGGAGTCTTCACAGCCTGTGCTGGACTCACCTCCTTGTGTGGGAGTATCTTTCCCCAGATCTGACTTAGTGTGTACCCCTTTGTTCCACTTAAACATGTGCTTCAACTGGCACCTGGCCAGCTGCTGTATCTGCCCCCCTCTGAGGGCAGGGGGTGAGGCCCTTTCTGCTTCTCAAGAGGCTGTGTGTGCAGGCCAAACGGAGGAACCTGCTGGCCATGGGGGACCAACGCCCACAACTGAAGCGGAGCCCATACCTGCTCTGTCTCCTCTCTGTGTGAATAATGTGTTGTTTTTCCGTCAAGTGTTTGACTGCGTTGCGTTTTCCTTGGCGACTCTGATACAAGAGGCTGTGGCCAGAAGTGTTTAAATTCATTTAAACCTAATATCCACCCTTTGAGATGGGTTCTCTTATCATCCTCATTTAATAGGTAAGGACTAAGGCTCAGAAAAGTTAAGAAGGTTGCATGGGTAGTAAGCATCAGAGCTAGGCAGTCTGATTCCGGTATTACTACTAAACTATACCTTATATACTATTACTTTACTAATATATCCCTAAGACGAAACCCCTGAGACCTGTTATCTGCCAGATACTGGGACATCATCCTATGCCCTCCTGGTTGCCTACCTGTCTTTTCCGCAGACCTATATCTACCATTTAAATCAGTGTCCTTGTGAATACCCAGACATGTTCTTTCTTCCAACTTCCTCAGCTACCCTACACCAAGCACGAACTTACACATTTTCAATCCAGAAAGTGCCCAAACAGTGTCCTCCTTACCCAGGCCATGAGGCTGATCCCAGCTCCTCAGCCAGCTTCCCTTCTAGTCCATTTATTGGGAGCTGGGCCTCCAGCTGAGATACTCTCTGGATGAGACTCTCCAGGTCCTTTTTGGCTAGAGCCCTGGAAAGTAGAAAATCGCAGTGCCATCAGACAGCCACCCCTCATCCTCATCAGGGACACTGTGAGGTGAAGACCCCTCCAGGGTGCCAACAGCTCTCAGCTTCCGGGGTCTCTCCAGACTAGACGAATAATCACTTGTAACCGAGAGGAGGGACCAGACCCGGCTCTTGAGGTTTTGAGGTGACCTTGTTGGCATTCTGCAGCTGGGCCTTCAGATCTTTGATGTCCTTTCCTAGGAGTGAGATGTTTTCTGACTTTCCATATACCCAGAACTCTTCCTGCTTCCCTAGCTGGTTCTCCAAGGGCTTCCTCTTGGAGGAACCAGCCAGCATTGAGCCCCGGCGCACCTGCTCAGAGCACAGCCCCTCCATCAGGACCATCTCCTTGAGGCTGTTGTGCTCCTCACACTCTGAAAAAGGACAAAGATGTCTTCCTGAATAACAGTTGGATGTGCTGTTGTGGTCACTGCCTTTGAGAGGAGGCAGGTTTGGTCATGAGTGCAATAATTACTAGGGAAAAAGTTGAAGAAGTACTTTATTCAACCCCGACACTGTACTAGGCATTCAAATACAATATTTCTTATCCTCCTTATACCTGCAAGTTAGGTATCATCACTTTCTATTTTACTGACTGGGGAAACCAAAACTTAAAGAGAGGTGGTAAACTAGCTTGTTCCAGATCACTCAAACTAGCACATGGCAGAACCAGAATTCAAATCCTCCAATGTCCTGTGTTCGTTCCACACACACTGATGTTTCTTAAGACATTAACATGGCCTTATCTATTTAGGATGGCCACAAGAATGTAGGACAAGCTATTCCTGCATGCTAAAAGTTAAATGCTCTCTAAATTTTCCTATAATTTAAAAGTTTATTGGGTTACAACTGTGTGAAAAATAGGCATAAGAAAATAAGACTTTGAATAAATATATCAGCATGTTAACGTCAGTGTATTAAGGCAGTGGTAGTCAGAATAAGAACTAATCCATGGCATTTTACCAGATGCCAGGCACTGTTCTAAAGCATTTTATAAGAATTTACTCATTTAATTGACATTGGTACCTGATGGGTTAGGTAGTTCCTTTATTACTATTTTAACATATGAAGAAACTGGGACACAGGAAAGTTTACAAATTGGGATTTGAACCAACCAGTCTGGCCGCAGGATCTTTTCTCTTAACTGCCACACTACACTGCCTCAAGAATGAGAGAGACAGTGTTTCTCTTCTCTTCTGGTTTTCAATGTGGTGGGTGGGCCTATGGTTGTAGCCCTTTTATAATGCAAAACAAAATTATTTTTAACTTAGAGTTTGCATGTTTCCAAAACCTCATCTGGTCTCTAAGCAGGCCTTAGTATTTCTATAATAGTCAGTTGGATAGAACTTTTTATTATTATTATTATTATTATCATTATTATCAGTATGCCAAAAACTAATTGTAGAAATTCAAACTTATACTCACTCTCATTTTGGGTAAGAGTTCTCCTATTAACCTCCTGTCCTCCTCTTCCCTACTACTTGTCAGTGGAACTGGCCAACAGCACCCAAATGTGACAGCTGACTCCAAGGAGGGAAAGTGAGCCCCACACCCTGTGCTCTTACTGGGACTGGTGGTTTCCTCCCGTTCAGCCTCATTCTTGCTTTGGCCACAAGTCCCATAGCCCAGGTCCTGGAGGTCCACCTGGACCTGCTTGCTGAACTGCTTCACCAAGGACTCACCTGCTTGGGAAGAGACAGCAGGTGTTACAGAATGTCTGAATTTCCCACATATGCCCTCAGCCTCAGTGGCACATACCCTAACCTTTTGGAGCAGGGAGGTCAGATCCACAGTGGGAGAGAAGCTTCTTTCAACTGGTGGGAGAAGAGACCACCAGCTCCAGGAAGCAGAATTTCTTTCCACAGGAGGAGCCTGCATTTGCCATTGATATACTCCCCTTCAGATAACCTAGGTGTTAGTTGAGACCAGATATCCTTAAGTCAGGGATTCTATACTATCATCTCTAGCAGCCCCATTGAAGCTGGCAAGTGCTTTATCCACAGGGGTTCAATAAATGTGGAATGGAGCTGAACTAATTTAGAGTCCCAAGACACCTAGACCTGTACTGTCCAATAAGAGAGTTAGTAGCCACATATGGCCACTTTATACTAAATTAACTAAAATTAAATAAAACCAAATGTCAAAGTTGCACTAACCACACTTCATGTGCTCAATAACCACGTTATGTTGGTATAGAACACACAGAAGTTATAAGACACACAGGCTACTTACTTTACTAGTAAGTCACAGTTACTTACTAAGTATAACTCTGTATTTCTCCAGCTGATTAGCCTGAGCAAAGACAGTGGCTTCTGATAGCAGCAGCTTCTCCTGGAGATATTGATAGCGTTGTTTGCATTGTGACAGGTGGGAGCGCAGGTGCTGGGTGGACCCTAGTAGGCTAAACGCTGACTGAGGCCCAGGGTCACGAGGCTGGGACTGGTTATCCAACTGTGAAAGGGTCCAATACAGGGATCAGGACAGTCTGAGGTCACCCCCATGCAGTGATGACCACCGCCCCTTCTGAACCCTTTGGACTTTACTCAAGTCTGTCACAGCACTTCTCATGCCATTTGGCAGTGACTTGCTTTCCAGATGGAGCTCCTGGAGCACTGCGATAACGTTTTCCTCATATCTATATCTATAGCACATAGCACAGCACCCATCAAGTCTCCAGAGGAGCTCTCAGGAAATGTTTTCTCAGTGATCCAAAAGAGAAGGGGTGTAACCCTCCACTCATCTCCCCTCGCATTCTGTCCCATTGATTCTCTCAGAATCCCTGTATTCTCCATTTTACTGAATCTTTGGCATGCTTACTTCCCTAAAGAGGGATCCTCTGAGGCCGAGAAACAGACACCTGTGATGGGCTTTGACAAAAAAATGGCAGTGATAAGGAAGGGATGTCATTACATACCACTTGTCTGGGCTGCTTCCTAACTGATGCATCCCTATGTTACAGCAGTTACCACATCCTGTTAAAATTACCTGTTTGTGTGCCATCTTTCCTTACCACATTAAGTATCTCAAGGGCAGCCATTGGTTATATTGCCCCATGCCAATGCCTAGTGTGTTATCTGAAAAATTAAGTACTCAAGAAATATTTATATTGTAAAAACCTTTCTAACGGCTGCATGTAGGCAGAATATTATTATTATTGCCTGTGGTACGCAGAGACTCTTCTCTTGGTACCTCCTGATTCACATGGGAGAATGTTTTAAGGTAAACACTGTCATCTCGAGCACTTCGCCAATTGTTTTTCATCCCATCTAAGCCCACACTTACTTGGTGGGCATCCACTGTGAAGGTACCCCAAGGTCAAGGCTCTTGGGTCTGGAGCAAGACCTCACATTCACATTCCCCTCCTCTTGGTGTTGGTGCTTCCCAGGAGAACCAACCAGTTCTGTGTTTATTCTGTCCATGGTGCTGGTCAGATGTACAAGGAGCTCTGGAGTAAGTTTACTATTCCCTTCCTTGCTACTCAGCACAAGTTGTTCTTTGAGGAGGTTGATGATATTGTGGGCATTCTTCAGCTTTCCTTGGAGCTTTCTGAACTCAGCCCAAAGGCTACTCTCACTTAGACCCTCTTTGGTTATCACAGTCTCAACCATCACCTCGCCCTTCTCTTTGTCTTCCTTGACCTCCCATCCATCAGACATTGCTTCTTCCTTCTGCTCTTTCAGCTCTGCATTCTCAAGGCAAAGGCTCAGCATGGTGTGAGGCTTTGGCAAAGGCTGCAGGAAACACACATAATTGAAGGCTAGGCCTGGACCTGACAGCAGTTCCTATTAGTACCTCTTACCCACATCTCAGCCCACAATAAACTCAGACATACCCCAGAGCATGAAGCAACCTGAGACCTATAACAGCTCCCTAATTTTATATACAAGAAAATCAAGGCTCAGGAAGAGTAAGAGACTTGCTCAAACTTCCACAGCTTCTTGGTGGCAGCACCATCACTAGAAACCTTGGACTCAAGGCATGCAGGCTAGTTTTCTTTACTTGTGCCACGCAGCCTCATATGTTCTAATTTTTAGTAGCCTCTGGAATAAACAAGAGTACTTACACTGTTAAAAAAAATAAGACCTTTTCTGTAACAAATTTATTGTTATAAATTCTGCAGTTCTATTATTTATCATCAGTCAGTTTCAAACCATTGGGACTTAGGAATACAGAGTAAATAAATAACACTAATCAGAACTATTATTACAATGAAAATGTACTTAGATAATTGTTTGCTTTATATCTGGCTCACATGATAGAGATAACCTTCTTGAGAGCAGGACTGTGCCTGTCCTATTCACCCCATATCCCCAGTGCCTACAAAAGTGCCTGCCACATAAATCATTCGTATTTGTTGAAGAAATAAAGTGGACCAAACAGCTAATTTTCACCAAGACATTTCAGATAAATTCTTTCCACAACAACAAACTCATACCAGGGTTGAGTGGAAGGAAACATGGCTGTAACAAGTTTATTCACTTAACTTCTTTGAGCTTCAGTTTCCTTTTACATAAAATAAGGATGATAACACTTACGTAGTGGAGTTAGCAGATGCTTAAATGAAATTGCATATATGGTATGGCTAGCTCAGGGTCTAATAGGGAAGTCATTCAATCCCTGCTGTACTAGCTGTACATTCAATCCCTGCTGCAGACCTGAGAAATACCAACAGCAGAATCCCATAAGCTGCTTGTTAAAAAAGCTGTAGAGCTAAGGCCTGTGAATCCACATTTTAAGTTCCATAGGTGATTCTTTTTTTGTTTTTTTTTGTTTTTTTTTTTGTAGTTTTAGTAGAGACGGGTTTCACCCATCTACTGAGTCAGGATGGTCTCAATCTTCTGACCTTGTGATCTGCTCGCCTCATCCTCCCAAAGTGCTGGGATTACAGGCGTGAGCCACTGCGCCTGGCTGGGAGTCCAGTTTTTGGTCTGCTTATGTTAATGGACACAAGATCTGATAGATGAAAAGTGTGATAATAAAGTGGCAGTATGCTTGTGGAGTATCCAATAAACTGAAACACTGTCTTTTGAATTGAACTGAAATTTTTGTGTTGTGAAAATGAGAGAGTTTATCCAAAGAAAGATCTGGCTTGGCAAATAGGATGGATGGTGGTCCTCACCGGTTAGATGAGGTCATGACCATGGGATCTCCATGATGAGATCAGTGTCATTATAGAAAATGAAAGAAAGATCAAAGTGCTCTCTCTCTCTCTCTCCACCATGCGAGGACAGAAGGAGAAGGTAGTAGTCTGCAAGCCTAAGTGTGCTAGGCAGGAGTAGAAACAGGTTTTAGTGATGGTTGAAACACCCAGGACAGTGCACTACTCTTTGGGAGATGTTGTGCTTGGGTCTGATCATTGGGTTTTGAGATAGAGAGTGGTACATGATGCTGACAGGGAACTCACTGGTGTGTTGAGTTTTAGCATCTGTGACTCTGAGATGCATATGAGGCCTTTATAAATTTAGAAGGTGAGAGTAGAAAGTACAGGTTTGTATTTTAGAAGGAGATTTGGGAATAAATGTAGCTCTGGTTGATACAGATAATATGTTAAGGTTTGTTGGCCAGAGCTGATGTGTGTCTTGGGTGTTGGGCAAAGAACAGAGAACAGCCAAAGCTCTTTGAGGTCAAGGTGAAGGGTGATTTCTTTGTTGGGCTCAAGTTTATGACTCAGCCTGGACCTAGCTTGGCTTCTCAGCTAGAGAAGAAGCATGATTCCATGTCACACACAGCTCCTGTCTTTGAAAAAGTCATAATGACTCCTAGACCCAACATGTGGGACAAACTCTGGATTTTTCTCTTCAGTTTACTCTCTCCAGGGAAAATTGAGGAAAGACATCTCTCTACTATTTGAACTTCATCAAAAGACTAATATGTTAATATTTTGACCGTCAATATTTCCTTAATCTAGTCTACTCCTTAAATAGCTAATACATCAAAGCATGTTAACTTAGAAATTGGAATCTCCCTAACAATATTGACTGCAAGCATTATTAATCTTTTTATATCACATTTCCTTCAAGTGCTTCATACATCTTCAAGCAGACAAATAATAGTATTATAATGATTATATGACCGATCATTACTCTTTTGCCAAAAAAAACAGCGACAAAAGACTAACTCAGTATACCAACCTTTGTTTCTTCATTATCTCTACCTTGATTCTGTCCTTTCATTTCCTCTTTCTTCTAATTCTACTTCTGCTTCTTTTTTCCTCCCTGGATTTGAACTTTACTTACCTAAGCTATCAGTTAGGTTACCTTCTCAGACACTAAGGCAGCAGTTTGAGGTTGAGAATTGAAGATTTAGGATTAGAGAAAAGAAACATGAATGAATTTCTGATATTTTATTATAGGGTTTGTAATGCAGGTAGAAAGACCTTTTTCAGAGTTAAGAGTTTGATCCGACGAATGAGCTGTTTTGATATTTATAACTTTGTCTAGTAAAAGTTTCCTATAAAAACATTTGGTTTGGATGTCTTTGTTAGCTTTTAGTCGACACTTGAAAAAGCCACTTGCAAGTTTCTAAGTCTTTCTGGATACTCTTTTCAGTTATCCTCCAGGCAGTTGGTAGGGAGAGGCATTGGTAGTTCAGTGGTAGACTTCCCGCCTCCCATGTGGGAGACCTGGGTTCATAATCCTGGACAATGCAATAGGTGTTTTTAACTTCACTGTGACTTTTTACCCATCTTCCTGGAAAAATTATACTGCATAACCTAATAGTGCATTTAGGGTCTTCGCCACCACAAGGTAAAATGACGACAACACTCACCAAAGTAGCAGCAAAGACATTCAGGAGACTAACCCAGGACCCATGCAGCTGAGCTATTGGACTCAACAAACCGCTTAGCAAAGTGGCAAGCACGGAGTGTTTCTTGTGAGTCACTGCAGTTTTCATATTGGTACCTGTTACTTTCATCTATTCTCTGGGCAGATCCCTGCAAACCCAAAGAACCATCAGGTTTCTGATTCCCATGCTGGACCTTGGGCTTACCGCTGAGCCACTATGGAGAGGATGGACAAATGAAGCTCCTGGAAGGAGAGAAGCTGCGGGCGGGCAGTCACCTCAGAGGTCCAAGAGGCCTCAGCAGCCCAAAGAAAGGTGTGTGGGGAGCAGCGGAGACTGGTCCTTGCACAGAGGTGGCCAGTGGACTCTCGGGGCTCTACCCCAGACACCGTGAACTGAATTTGCTAACATCGTCAGCCACCTTGGCCTCCGCGTGTTTTGTGGGCCCATTGATGTTCTGCGAGGGATTCCGTTTGTCTGGCAATGTGTGTCAACAGGTGTTGGCCTGAAATTTGGCCGGGCACGGTGGCTCATGCCTGTAATCCCAGCAGTTTGTAAGGCCTAGGCAGATGGATCACTTGAGTTCAAGAGTTCAAGACCAGCCTGGCTAATATGGTGAAATCCCGTCTCTACTAAAAATACAAAAATTAGCCGCATGTGGTGGCACGCACCTGCTATTCCAGCTACTTGGAAGGCTGAGGCAGGAGAATCGCTTGAACCGGGGAGGCGGAGGTTGCAGTGAGCCAAGATTGCGCTACTGCACTCCAGCCTGAGCGACAGAGCGAGACTATGTCAAAAAACAAAACAAAACAACAACAACAACAAAAAAGGAAGAAGGCAGAGGTGTTGATGGGACAACCAGACCTCCCAGGAGGCTTGCTGTAGAGGCAGTGGCCAGACCCTGAGCGATGACATTTTTTAAAATTATGTAACAGAATGGGGAGAGAAAAACAGAGAAGCACATGAAAGAGAGAAAAGCACAATAATTTGCAGACATCAAAGAATAAAGCATAGGAAATAGTGTGAGTGTTTTTACATTTAAAAAGTATAAGAAGTACAATGGTTGTCAGCAGGCCTTGTGGTCGTGTAGTAGTTAATACTTGTAGTTGTGGTTCCCACAACTTTGGTTCTAATCTGAGTCACAGCAGTGTTTTCTATCCTGTGATTGTGGCTAATAGACCTGTCCTTTGCTTCGCCTTTAATCCTAGCAGCCTCCAGAGAGCAGAATAAACCACTGGCCTGGAAGGGCACCAGCTCCTGGAGTTTAGCCCACAGTGCATAAACTAGGGGGCGACCTGACCAAAACGAAAACTTGGACATGCCCTTTCTCTCACATTTGAGCAGAAAAAATTCCCATAGGTGAAGATGCCGCCTCTTAAGGGTCCTTTGTCTGTAGCTTCCACTGATGAAATAATGTGATTATAGTCTTTTCTGGTAGAGAAAACGGCTGTATCAGTAGGATTTTTTTAAAACACAAAACGAGAATGGGCATTTAATGAGTTTACAATAAAATCTAAACTATTTGTCATGGTCTACACCAGCTTGCCTCCATTCCCCATCAGCTGATTTTTATGAGAACAGTAAATTATTACTATTATTATGATTTTTGAGATGTAGTCTTATTCTATCACCCAGGCTTGAGTGCCATGGCTCAATCTCGGCTCTCTGCAACCTGCATCTCCCAGGTTCAAGCAATGAGAACAGTAAATAAACTACAGTTCACATAAAGTGCACAAATCTTTAGTGCAATTCGTTTAATTTTGATAAATGTAATCACCACCCAGCTCAAGTTATAGAAAATTGCCATCATCTGAGAAAGGCCTGTTAGAGCCCCTTTCCAGGCAATTCCCACCCTGCGTCCACTGAATCACTATTCTGATATCTATTCCCATAGGTTACAATTGCCTGTTCTTAAAGTTCACATGAGTGAATGTACACACCTTTTGTAGAAAGGTCTTGTGAGACGACTCCAGGAGCAAAGAACGACCCTCACAAGGCCCAAGTCCTCCCAGAGCACAGGGAAATTCTCTCCTCAGACCGAGGAAGGGAGAGAAAGTATGTTTTGGTATCTCCCTGGTGGTCTAGTGGCTAGGATTCGGCGCTTTCACCGCCGCGGCCCGGGTTCGATTCCCGGTCAGGGAATTGTTTTGCACTGGGCGCACTCTCGCAGGAATCTTCCTTTACTACGCTGTCAGCCGGCCTGCTCCAAGGGCCAGATGCAGAACAGTCTCCGCAGCGAGGGGCAATCCCAGGCGAAGGAGGGCAAGTCCTGGTGGACCACCTCTCACGTTTATCTCCTTGTCTGTCATCCGCAGAAGCGGCTTTAGAGAGCGCCTGAGCGTCTGGCTCAGGTGTACACAGCCGTGCAGAGATGCCAGCCCCCGTGGAGCTGCACCCAATAAGCCCATCCTCTTTGCCGTCGCCGTCCCAGAGGTGCCTATCGCGCTGAGCTGCAAATAACTAAGAGAGAGGCCAAACCAAGTCATGGCGTTTGTGCGTGCCCCGGACATGGGCACCGGCCAGTCAGCGGAGCCTCCTCACCTCCCTCCGCAGCTAACGTGCTCGTTAGGCCGTCGGAAGAGGTGACTGGAGGAGATGCCCGCGAAGTTGGGAGTTGGGTGAGCGGCAGGTGAGGTCCTCGAGGGCGGTCCCGTTTGCTGTTTGAGCGGCAGAGGAAGGCCGCATTCGCTGAGCCAACGAAGACAGCAGGTGGAGTAGGCGCAAAACTGTTGCCGGTGCTCTAATCAGAAGGCAGGTGTAAAAATCAGCACTAGGACGTGGAAGCGATGGTACCACAGTCAAATCCCACAGTGCCTACACTCTACCAAGCACTTGCGCACGCTCCTCATTTTCCATTCAGTACCCTAAGAGGGGTTCAGAAGAACCCCGCGTCCACTGTAAGCTCAGGGGAGAGCGGGAACCAGGGAGGTGAAGTGCACAGACTGGGGCAGAGGCGTCGGGCAGAACCGCGGGGGTGAGAGGGCGCGGTGGTTGCGGGGCGGGAGCCGCTGCTGAAAGGAGGCCTGGGTTGTGGTGTGGGGTGACTGTCGGTGGAATCTTTGGCGGAGAGTGGTTTGGAAGAATGGCGAGGGGCGGCAGTGGGGAGGATAACCCTGAGCGTCCGGCCAGGGCGAGGAGGCTGTGCTGTCCCTGCAGGGCCTGCGCTCGATCCCACTTACCTGGCAGGGTAGAGACCGCGGTCACGAAGGGGATTCTCCCAGAGTGAAGCTTCTTCATCGCACTCTGGAGTTGTTGATCCCTGTGATTTCCTCAATGTGGGAAACTGTTTGTACTAGAAGAGGGCTGCGCTGTTTACCTAACATAATGGGGTTCAAGACTGACATCGCCTCACGCCCACCCAAAAACATTTACATGGCTTCCTCACGCCCACCCGAAAACATTTACGTGGCTTCTTTGTCACTTTTTTTTTCTGTCCTAAAGTCGCCTCATCCTCACACCGCCTCATTTTTTTCTTCCACACTCGAGAGTGTCTCTCTCTCTCATTAAAAGATTTGAAGTATCTTTTAATATTTGACTAGAAAGACTCCAATAAATACATTATTTCATTCGTGGAAGCTACAGACCAGCTAGTTTGAGAGTTGCTTGACATTTTCTGCTAAACGGTGAGGCATAGAGAACTTGGAAGGTTTCTCTTTGGGCCGTTGTTTGTGTGCTGTTGGGTTTCCTTCTTTTCCCCAGACAGTATGGCGTTGTGGGGCCAGCGGTAAACCCTGCTTTCTGGCTTTCTGGCTGCAGATAAAGGCTACAACTGGTGCAGGAATGAAAAGCAAACCAAAAGACACGTGGGTTCGCCCCAGTGGGTCCAAGATAGAGTCTGACTCTATCTTGGATTAGATAGGATTCGGATTAGAACAGAGGTTGCTGCAGGCACAAGGCAGGGTACTAACCACTATAGAATCCCAATGCGCCCCACACCTACTGCCCGTCGTTTTCCTTCCCCACCCCTCTTATTTATTTATGCATTTTCTTTAGAGACAGAATTTTGCTTTGTCGCCCAGGCTGGAGGGCACTGGCGCAATCTCGGCTCACTGCTACCTCCGCCTCTCAGGTTCAAGCGATTCTCCTGCCTCAGCCTCCGGAGTAGCTGAGACTACAAGCCTGCGCACCACTCCCAGCTAACTTTTGTATTTTTAGTAGAGACGGACTTTAACCATGTTGGCCCGGCTGGTCTGAAACTCCTGACTTCAAGTGAGTGATCCGCCCACCTCGGCCTCCCAAAGTGTTGGGATTACAGGCTTGAGCCACCGCGCCCGGTCCCCCGATTTTTTTTTTTTTTTTTAATGTAAAAACATTTATGCGATTTTTACTTCTTTATTCCTGGGCAGCTACAGGTTCTTGTGATTTTCTCTCACGTCTTCTCCTCTCCATTCTGATACATGTGCCATCTTCTCTGCATCCAGCCGGCGCCCTCTGCACGGGCAGCCTGGGCTGTCCCATTGTCTCCTCCTGGTCTCCCCTGCTTCTCCCTCCTCCTTTTCACGTTTTCCTTTTTGACTCGCCTGCCTCTTTCCAGCTCCCGCCCCACCCACTCCGTCTACTGAAGCCGAGTTGAGTGAGGGGAGAAGCGGAGCAGAGGATTGCCTGAAGGCGGCGCAAAAAACCAGAAAGAGCTACCAGGAGAGCCGTCGGGTCGGTCAGCTTTCCTTGGGCCTTACGAGGCTCAGGTTGGGGTCGCAGATCCAGGCATTTCCAGAGGCACTGGCTTCTGAAGCAGGAGAGGGTCAACGCAGGGTGAAGGCCATTCGACTGCCCTCTGGTTTCAGAGTCACGCAATGCACACGTTTCCAACGTGCAGCAACACGATTAGTCGACTCGGCCTCAGCCTCTCCGGTTTTCCGAAGCTTTGTAGTCTGCACACTTTTCCTGCAGACAGCGAATGGCAACCCCTAGAGTTTAGTGATTGCTTAATTTATGTTGAGACGAAGACGACCAAGCGAGATTGTCTCTATGGTGCAATCGGTTAGCGCGTTCGGCCGTTAACCGGGAAGTTGGTGGTTCGAGCTCACCCAGGGACGTGCTTTTAAATGTTGGTAGTTGTGGTCAGGCGCGGTGGCTTCCGTAGATTAATCCCAACACTTTCAGAGGCCTATGTAGGGGAAGCCTCACCTGAGGTCAGAAGTTCAAGACCAGTGAGAATCCCCTCTCATTTAAAAGACGAAAAAAGTTGCAGGCCTATGACCGTATTTGAAAGTGAGAGACTGTTCCCTTGTGTCTTGTGCATCCCATGAGGACACAAAGCAGAAGGTCCCCCTCCAAGCCTCCTGGAAAAAAGATCCCTCCAGAACAAACTAGGTTGTATGTATGGGAACCTGAAAGTATATGAAGAAAGAAACTTCAAAAATTCTGCCTTGCTTTCCACAAAAATTAACCCAACATAGTCTGCCTTCAAGTGGTGTCGTACCTCTTTACATTACTCCTCTCTGCCTTTATGCTATTGTCATACATTTTACTTTACACGTGTTATAAACCTTACAATCCATCTTTATTACTTTTGTTTAAAGAGTCTGATGTGTTTTCATTTGTTTGTTTTTGTTGTTTTTAAGACTAGTCTCGCTCTATCGGACAGGCTGGAGTGCAGTGGCACAATCTTGGCACGCTGCAACCTCTGCTTCCTGGGTTCAAGCAATTCTTCCGACTCAGTCTCCTAAGTAGCAGAGATTACAGGCGTGAGCCACCACACCCAACTAATTTTTGTATTTTTAGTAGAGAGGGGGGTTCACCATATTGGCCAAGCTGGTCTCAAACTCCTGACCTCAAGTGATCCGCCTGCCTTGACCTCCCGAAGTGCTGGGATTACAGGCATGAGCCACCATGCCTGGCTAAAAGTCAGATGTTAAAATTATGTATTTGCCTATGTAGATGTCATTTCTAGTGCTGTTTCTTTTTTTTCTTTTCCATCCTGATTTTCATCCGATGTCAGTTTCATTCTGCCTGGAGGACTCATTTAACTTTTTGTTTTCTTTTATTTCTTTTTGTAGTGTAGGCTCATGGTAGTGAATTTTCAGCTTTTGTAGAATTTCACATTGACTTTTTCCCCTCAGTGCTTTTAAGATGTTGTTCCACTGCTTTCTCACTTGAATCCTAGCCACTAGGCCACCAGGGAAGTGCCAGCAAGCGTTTTTCATTCCTGTTGCCTTCCGAAGGTTTCTCCAAAAGGTGAACCTGCCCGCAGTGCTCACGAAGGCTGCCAAATGCACAAGTCAAAACTGATCTAGACGCTCTGAAGTCCGCTGTGCTCCCTGAGGAGTGCGGAGCCACTGGAATCGCAAGCAGCTTCAGACAGGAGCCAATGAGGCCATCAAAACCCTCAACAAAGGCATCTGTGAGTTCACTGTGGTGGCTGCAGACAGCACGTTGCTAGAGAACATTCTGCACCTCCCACTGCTGTGTGAAGACGAGAATGTGCTGGGTCTGCCTGGAATGTTTGTGCACTCCAGGCAGACCCTGGGGCGGGCCTGTGGGGTCTCCAGGCCTGTCATCACCTGTTCTGTCACCATCAAAGAAGGCTGATTCAGTCCATTCAGCACTCCATTGAAAGGCTCCTAGTCTAAACCTGTGGCGTCTAAACCTGTGGCCTCTGCTGCACAATCTCTGCTGACTCCTCCCCGAGGTTATTTTCAGCTGCTTTCTATTGTTATAAAATATTATAGTACTAAGACTGGTTTCTGGGGTTTTGTACAGTTTTTGTTCTGTTTTACAGGGTTGTTTTCCCCCTTCTCCCTGCCCACCCTCTCTCTGCCATCCTTCTCCTCTTATCCTCTCCATTGAAAAATGAAGAAATGTTCAGAACAGAAGAAGTACAGTGGTGGCACCATCAAAGGCAGGAAGGGCCAGGAGAACCTGATGGGAGCAGGGATACGGACCTGGTTCTAGCTTCCAGTCACTAACTTTCGACTGTGTGCAGGGTACAATGGAAGTAAACATCACCCACTATATACCCCTGTGCCTGGCATACAGAATCATTCATATGTTAAAATGATCGAGGGGTTTCCTTTGCTTCTAGGAGACTATGGATCATATTGGGAGGAAGCATGTCTTCTGTGAGGTTGTTTCATTTATGTCCAAGTGTCATTTACTAATGTCGCCCTGTTGTTTGCTTTTGTAAGATGATGTATGTTCTTCCTCCACCTGACAATTGTGCCCCTGATGGCGGCCGGGCAGCAGCATACCGAACAGGTGTGATGCAGGATTTCAGAGGCGGGTGAGTGAGACATGGGTCAGTGGACTCAGGTCTTGAAAGAGTCCGGAGTGGCAAGGGCAAAGAACATGAACTGGTGTTGGAATGAAGGATTCTGGGAAGATTGTGGAGACCTGGCTGGTAGCGACAGCAGAAATGATGGAATCCGAGGAAACAACCTCTCTCTGATGAATCGAGATTTCTTCAGTGGACACTTAGTCCCAGCTCTGATAGCCCTTACCCCTGTTTCCTGCCACAGTGTGGGTCATGTGTATTCTTTATCACATGAGGGGAGTGCTGATTCATGTGTCATTTATTTTGTGAGCATCCTAATAAATATATTCATATTCCAATTTAATGAAAAAAACTGATCTAGAGATGCCCCATTTCGAGGTGACAGCATGGCTCTGGAGAGATGGCCACAGGAGCCATGGGAGTGGACCAGGTTGCTGGGAGAAGGCAAAAGGGGAGGCACCCAAGCTGGGAAGGGGCTAAGCGCTCAGCCCCTGGGACCACCAACAGCAGGCCTGAGAGACATGCAGGAAACCAGACAGCCTGGATGAAATTTCTTTCAAGTATGGCCCGTGGTCCCTGACAGAACACCACAGGTTTCCCCTAAAACCTTTCGCATCTGCACTGTTTCCATCTTAGTTGGAACTCTTTGTTCTCATCCTTGCAATACACAGAGAAAAAAGAATCACAGACTTTGTTTGTTTTAAGATAAAGTCTTCCTCTGTCACCCAGGCTGGAGTGCAGTAGCGTGATCATGGCTCACTGCTGCCTCAAACACCTGGGCTCAAGTGATTCTCCCACCTCAGCCTCTGGAGTGGCTAGGACCACAGGGGCACCACCACGGAGACAGGGTTTTGCCATTTTGCCCAGAATGGTCTCAAACTCCTGAGCTCAAGGGATCAGCCTGCCTAGGCTTCCCAAAGTGCTGGGACTACAGCATAAGCCACCTTGCCCAGCCAACCAGAGTTCTTTTTGATTCCGATATTTTGCTCAGACTCCACATCAAGGTAGGAATTCGTGTTTTCAAGTAGAGACGTTGCTCTACACAATCCTCTCCTTTCTGATCACTGAATTAGAGCAAATGACTGTCCTGAAGAAGGTACCCTTGGGAGAGTGGGTTGGCCTGTCTTTCCACCCTTTCTTGGCTCTGCCCTCACCTTCAAGCCTCTTTCTGGCCTCTGCTCAAGGTCCAGAGACATGCTAAGACCTCTCTGTGTGGCTCCTCTGGAAGAGTCAGGAACCCCACACTTCCTGTTCAGTCGGCAGAGAAGCTTCAAGCCGCACACTTTTGGGTATGACAGGATCCCACAGGGCACAGATGTGCAGTGGCCCACGAAGTGAGTTTGTGGGTCTCCAGATACCTGCAGCCCTTTCTGCTCCTGTAGGGTAAAGGGCAATTGCCTTTTTTTTCTATCCAGGAAGGACCCCAAAATGTTCTGAGTCAGAAAGACGGTGAATCCTCTCTTGTGGGTTAGTGGGGAGGGAGAGAGAGAGATTTCAGAGGGAAGAAAGAAGAAAAAGATGTCACAAAATTGCCTAATCAAAAGTTCCCATGATGCCTGCCTCATCGGGAACTGGGCTCCCAGTCTCTAGTGAGGGAGACATAGTCCAGTCCAGTCCCAGTCTCCAGTCTGAACCAAAGCAGAACAAAGCTGGACACTGCAGCCTGGCGTCCAGCGAACATTTAGTCACTTTCCCCAGCGTGGGAGCATTCGAACTTTGGATGTGAAGGAAACATGGTAACCACTGCAGGAAGAAAAGCAACTGCTGGAGAAAATGGCACTTTCTTCCCCAAATTTGTTTCTACACTTATGTCTAAAGAACACCTTAGGAACAACATTAACATCTTTCAGCAAAAGGAAATTCTGCCTGTTGACCTTTTGCTGTGAAACAAACTTGAAAACTTCACAGACACTGCGTTTCTCTGAAAACTGCCCTTACCTCTTTGTTACAATTCACTTCAAGACCTGTTGAGCAGGAATATTAAAAAGGCAAATAAAATGTTTCAAGTGTTATGAAAGAATGCAATAAAACTGCCCTTAAAAAAAAAAAAATCTCAGGATGGAGGTGGAGATCCTGTGATCATGAAACCTGAATAGGCTGCTCCTGTGTCCTTCACTGGTGATGGCTCTGAAACCCTTGTGTTTTATAAAACTCGTGGCCTGCTCTTCCAACCAATTCAATGCAGGCCAAGAAGCACAGTTTGGCCTGGGCTGGATGTCCTATATTTTCAAACAGTCAAATGCCTTGAGACACAGGCTTTGCTACAGTACCTGCTAAAACTTCAACGTGTGAATAAATATAGCTTAAATGGAGTCACATAGACTAAGCGAGAGTGGCAGTGAAGGATGCCTTTTGGAAGATTCAAGGTGTTGAGGCCAAAGGGCTGGAAAGGAAAGAACGTGTGTGTCAGGCCCCTCGGCCTGGGGGAAGGGCAGGCAGGGAGGGTCCTATGGTTCCTGGCAGGACCTGAAGCATAATCTCCTGTCAAGAGCCAAGAGCCCTGATGGCCAGCACCAGGGAAAAGGCCCCCGAGGCACAGTCAGCAGCCCTGCAGGGGCGGGTCCACACTCCTGTGTGGCACAGAGCACTCAGGGCTCCAACGCTCAAAACCCACCAGCTCCTGAAGCTTCTGGGAGCCAGAGATTGTCAGCTGGGAAATTTCCCAAACACGGGCACTCAGTTCCTGGAAACCCTGCATGAGATGCGGCATGCCGAAGCCAGATTGGGGGTCCCTAGGGTCTTGGCTTCGGGGCTAGGCACGGAACTATAAATGAAGGTTCAGCCTGTCTGCCTGAGGGATTGTGTTTCCTGGTGTCTTTTTCATTCAAATTTTGAAAAGCAGTTGAATTTTTTATATTGGAAACTCTGGTAGTTAAAAACAGCAAATGGTAACATTTTCAGGAATGTGTCTTGTGCCAGGAGCTGGGAGGGGTTTGTGTAGTGGAGTGATGACATGTTCGCCTCACATGTGAAAGGTCCCCGGTTTGAAATCAGGGGGCAACACCCTTGCTTTCCTGAATGTTGGAAATACGTAGGTGATTCTAAAGAAACATGAAAGGAATGCCATTACTAATCAACAAACCTGCTCACAGCGAACCTCATTCCTTGTCCTGCTAGTCAGAGTGGTGAGGAGGGAAGACCACATTTGCCACCCGGCAGTCATTTCAGCAAGGGAGGTTGAGGGCAACATACCAATGTGAAGTTTTAGATCAGAAAATCTCACAAAGTTCTCTTCATTCTCTTCCAATGCCGGAATTTCTCCATGGGCTGACAATGTGATTACATCTCTGAAAGCTCAGGAGTTGTTTCCTGGGGGTCCTGCTTGGCTGCCCTCCGTCTCAGAGCACAGATGTGGAACAGGTTGATTTGCCTGAGAAAACCAACCTGAAGCTGCATCTGGATCTCAAGCCAAGGATATGGAGTCAATATTCCATATTCACACCAAATAAGAACAGATAGATAGATAGATAGATAGATAGATAGATAGATAGATAGGTAGGTAGATAGATAGATAATGTTTTTTCTTTTGTTCTTGTTGTTTTTTGTTGTTGTTGGGTTTTTTTTTTTTTTTTTTGAGATGGAATCTCGCTGTTGCCCAAGCGACAGTGCAGTGGCGTCATCTCGACTCACTGCATCCTCCACCTCCCCGGCTGAAGTGATTATCCTGCCTCAGCCTCCCAAGTAGCTGAGATTACAGGTGTGCACAACACGCTCAGCTAATTTTTGTATTTTTACGAGAGACGGGGGTTTCACCATGTTGATCAGTCTGGTCTTGAACTCCATACCTCCGGTGATCCACCCACTTCAGCCTCACAAACACTGGGATTACAAACGTGAGCCACTGTGCCCCACAAAAGTAATATTTTTAGACTGGGCTCTGCAGCTCACACCTGTAATCACAGCATTTTGGGAGATGGAGGTGGGCGGATCGTCTGAGGTCAAGAGTTTGACACCACCCTGGACAACATGGTGAAACGCCATCTTTACTAAAACTACAAAAATTAGCCTGGCCTGGTGGCATGTGCCTGTAATCCCAGCTACTCCAGAGGCTGAGGCAGGAGAATCGCTTAAACCCAGGAGGGAGAGGTTGCAGTGAACAAACGTTCCAGGCAGACCCAGCACATTCTCGTCTTCACACAGCAGTGGGAGGTGCAGAATGTTCTCTAGCAACGTGCTGTCTGCAGCCACCACAGTGAACTCACAGATGCCTCTGTTGAGGGTTTTGATGGCCTCATTGGCTCCTGTCTGAAGCTGCTTGCGGTTCCAGTGGCTCTGCACTCCTCAGGGAGCACAGCGGACTTCAGAGCCTCTAGATCAGTTTTGACTTGTGCATCTGCCAGGCTTCGTGAGCATTGCAGGCAGGTTCACCTTCTGGAGAAACTTTGGAAGGCAAGAGGAATGAAAAATGCTTGCTGGCACTTTCCTGGTGATCTAGTGGCTAGGATTCAGCTTAGCGCCGCACCCCAGGTTCGATTCCCAGTCAGGGAATATGTGTTTTGTAAGGTCTCCAAAAGCAGGCGATCTTCCCCCTTCTTATTGGAACTTGCAATGTGCCCCAAGGCCCAGATGCAGAAGAGTTTCTGTAGTCTTGGGTTACAGAAAACTCTGGTGAAGAAGGACAGTTAATGGTGACCCTCTGCCTGTTTCTCATGCTCCCAACCGAAAACCTTGTTACCTACTCATTTCTCCCTTGGGCACCCTAGCACTCCTGTTCTTTTCTTTTTTTTTTTTTTTTTTTTTGAGACGGAGTCTCGCTCTGTCACCCAGGCTGGAGTGCAGTGGCCGGATCTCAGCTCACTGCAAGCTCCGCCTCCCGGGTTCACGCCATTCTCCTGCCTCAGCCTCCCGAGTAGCTGGGACTACAGGCGCCTGCCACCTCGCCCGGCTAAGTTTTTGTATTTTTAGTAGAGACGGGGTTTCACTGTGTTAGCCAGGATGGTCTCGATCTCCTGACCTCGTGATCCGCCCGTCTCAGCCTCCCAAAGTGCTGGGATTACAGGCTTGAGCCACCGCGCCCGGTCCTCCTGTTCTTTTCATATCTCCATTGCTCACACATCAGTATTGACATCAGAGGTCGACTAAGCAGCTTGCTGAAGGTTATACAGCCATGCATTGATCCATATCTGGGTGGGGCTCCTGCCTTATTTGCTGAGCTACCATTACTGACAGAATGAGTTCTGCGTCTGGCAATGGTTGCTTGCTGCTTTCAGAGTAACTCTCCCACAGATAACGACTATAAATTAGAAACATATATATATATATATATTTGAAGGTGCTGGAATACTGAACAAAAGCAGGCAGACATGTGGAAGAACGGCATGTAGTGAGTTTCCCATTTTGCAAACTTTCGGCAGAGAGCTGTTAACCGAAAAACCACAAAATTTGTGAGGTTACAGAGGAGAATTTATTTCTTATAAAGAGTTACAGCGTGTAAGGTGGTCATCCTGACAGGCTGGGAAACGCAGGAAGCCCAGAAGCAGGCACTTTGAGGGAGGGAGGGGCAAGACAGGAATTTAAGTTGAATGGGTTGGCCTAATATACATATTCAACAAGTTATATGAGGATTCATGAATATTTATGAAGGGGTTCCTAATGCATGCTTATTGAACAAACATTCAGGTGACATACAACCTTGTTCACCTTGTTATGGATACTTAGCATTTTAATGCATTACAGTTAGGCCCTATACACAAAGGTCTTTTCAGGACACAAAGGCACTCAAATGCAGAGATACTGTAAAACTGACAGAACCAGTCCATGGTTGCTGGTCTTCTCATCAGAAGAAAGTTACTGAAATCAGTCTCTTGTCAGTCAAGGCTGTAGTTATGGCTTGTGGAACAGTGGGGTTCAGTATCTGGTGAGGGGTGAGCAGCAAGTGCTTCAACACTCCCTATTTTCAAGGCCAGTGCTTGTTTAGCTGCTAGAAAAAAAACCTTGTGGCAGTTAGAACATAGTTTATTCTTTGCATGTAGGGGGTGTGTGAGTTAACCCTTGCCTGGCATGGTGTCTTATTTATCATTTGGTGTCTTATTGCCATAAAGAGTCCGTTCTGTCAGCGTTATGATCTCTGTGATAACATTAATATCGGTCAGTTTTGTCTAAACTGCAAAAGGCTGGAAATATAATGAGGCTTGTCTGGCCTCCTGTTCCTTCTTGGCCTGGGACTCAGTTTTTAAGGTTTTCCTAAGGTCCCGTTGGCCAACAGGGGGTCCATTTAGTCAGTTGGGGGACTTAGGGTTTTATTTTTAGTTTATAGAACAAACTTTGCTCCACCTTACTTGGGTTAGCTAAATTACAATACAAAACCTAGGTTAAAGGAACAGAGGAGAAAGTTTAGACAACCACAGCAGTTGGAACATCAAGGGGTTAGGTGGAGTCTCAGAAAAGAAACAGCACAGTAGGGTGACTACAGTTAACAGCAGTATATTGTACATTTCAAAGGAGCTGAGAAGAGAGAATTTGAAATGTTTCCAACACAGAGAAATGAGAAAATGTTTGAGATGATGGATATCCTAAACATCCTGATTTGATCATTACACATTTTAGGCATGTATCAAAATATTGTATGTACTCCCATAAATATGTATAAATTATTTTGTATTAATTAGAATATAAAAAATAGTAATAATAAGCAAAGAGGGCAGGAGAGAACTTTTGGAGGTGGCAAACCTTTTTTTTTTTTTTTTTTTAGATGGAGTCTCCCTTTGTTGCCCAGCTTGGAGTGCAGTGGTGCAATGTCAGCTCACTGCAACCTCTGTCTCCCAGGTTCAAGTGATTCTCATGTGTCAGTCTCCAGAGTAGTTGAAATTACTGGTGCGTGCCACCGTGCTGACCAATTTTTGTATTTTTGGTAGAGATGGTGTTTCACCATGTTGGGCAGGCTGGTATCAAACTCCTGACCTCAAGTGATCCACCAGCCTTGGCCTCACAAAGTGCTGGGATTATAGGTGTGAGCGACCGCACCCAGCTGAATAGTTTTATTGTATACATTGTGGTGATGATTTAATGGGTCTTTAATTATTTTCAAACTCAGCAAGTTGTGCTTATTATATATGTACAGCTTTTAGTATATCAAGCATACATCAATAAATTGTTTCAAGAAAAAAGTAAAGGGCCAGGCATGGTGGCTCACGCCTGTAATCCCAGCACTTTGGCAGGCCGAAGTGGGCAGATCACAAGGTCATGAGATCAAAACCATCCTGACTAACACGGTGAAACCCAGTCTCTACTAAAAATACAAAAAATTTGCCAGGCGTGGTGGCAGGTGCATGCAGTCCCAGCTACTGGGAAGTTGAGGCAGGAGAATTGCTTGATCCGGGAGGCAGAGGTTGCAGTGAGCCAAGATCGTGCCACTGCACTCCAGCCTGGGTGAGAGAGCAAGACTCCTGTAGAAAGAAAGAAAGAAGGAAGAAAGGAAGTAAGGAAACATTTTTTCCAAAAATGTTTAGTTTGATCAGAATGCAGGATATTGAGCAAGATAACTAGCATATCCACTTCAAAAACTTAGCAATAAGAACAAAGAAATGGAGGGACAGTTCTAGGTAACTAAAGTGCAATTGAGGAACTTTACTTGGAACCTGGGGAAGCAACATTAGTACCACAAGTCAATTCTCTCTCTCTCTCTTAAGTAAATATACACACACATACATATATATATTACACATGTATATAATATATATAATACACACACACACACACACACACACAGTTTATGCAAAGAAGAATTCCTGAATCAGAAAGTTCCAGAACCAGAATAGGTTCAGAGAGGCTCCAGTGCTACCATGTGGTGGAAGAAGATTTACGGATAGAAAAGGGAAAGTGACTTACAGAAAACAGAAGTGAGGTACAAAAAGAATCGGATTGGCTACAGCTCTGAGTTTGTCTTATTTGAACCCAGTTTGAACAGTTGGCCATCTTTAATTGGCTAAAACTCAGTCATTGGCACAAGAGTAGGTTACAGGTTGTTTATACATCCAGTTAGGTTACAGTTCACTACATATGGAGAAACCTTTAAAATATGGATACAGGCATCTTCCTGCTAACGATATGTAACATATTTATGCATATACATATCATTAAATTAAGACACTTATGCATATGTAATGTGCATGTGTGTTATGTATATACAACATACATACATGCACACACTATATATGCATACATATCTATATACATGCACACATATGTGTATAGATATGACATTTTCTAAACAATTAGAAAATTTTTATCTGGACTATATATTAGAATACTATTGAATTAATGTTAATATCCTTAGGTTTGATAATTGAATTGTATTATAATTATATAGGATAACATCCTTAATCTCATGAAATAGATGCTGAACTATTTAGGGATGAAGTGGAGTTTTTTTGGTCTGCATTTACTATGAAACATGAATGTGTGTGTAGGTGTGTGTAGACAGAGCAAAAAGGTAAAGGAATGTTAATTGTTGAACTTGGGTGAACAGTGCACAGGTGTTCTTATTTTTTTCCAATTTTTCTGTAGGTTTGAAATCTTTCAAGGTAAATAATTGTGGAGGAAAATGTAAAACATGGGAGACTGTGAAGAGCTGGCTGAGTTCTAGGCTAAACTTTGGCTCTCTGTGAGTCTTTGCGTTGCAGGAGGGAGTGGCAGATCTCAGTACCTCTCACTGCTAGAAGAAAGTGTAGGTTACCAGTCTGGTGTACAAACCTATCTAAAGGATCCCCTCCTGTTACCCAGGATATGGGTGAAATGTCTTCTTAGTCTTTCTTATATGAACCAGCCTTCTAGCCTGGAAGTCTAGTAGTTAAGATTGAGGCTAATTTGTATGTTTCAAAGCTTCTGAAGAAGATGTCCCACTTTTACAATGGATTGCAAAAGACAAGTCAATGTGTATGAAGAATTTATTTTCAGAAAAGGAAATCCAAAGGAGAGTAAGTTATATGAAACCTAACAGTCCCATTGGGGTATATTGTTTTTACCTGTTGGTCATTCAGAAATCTCAAGGGTGGGAATTTGGCATGTACAGGAAGATTTTTCCAGATCATGAGTAAACAGCAAACTTTCAAGATCATTCTTTGGCAGAGATTCTACTGAGGTAGGAAAGTGGCAGGATTATTTTCTGGTTGTGGCCCAGTTGATCAGAGCAGGATCTCGTCCAAACAGGGTGCAGTGAAGAAGCTGACCAAAACCAGCAGATGGAGACAAAAGCTACCTCCAGTTGCCCTCACTGCTCATTAGCATAAAGACAATCCCACCAGTGCCATGACAATTTATAAATGCCATGTCAACATGCCATGGCAATGGCCAGGAAGTTACCTTATATGGTTCTGGAAACTACTCATCCCTTTTCCAGAAAGTTCTGAATAACCCACGTCCTAATTAGCATCTAATTAAAAGTGGGTATAAATACAGCTAGCTAGCAGCCCACACACTGCCCCTGGGTTAGCCCTGCTCCACAAGAAGCAGTACTAGTTTAACAAAAGTTGCTTTCTTTCACCACTTGGTTGCCCTTGAATTCTCACCTGGGCAAAGCCAAGAATTCTCCTGGGCTAAGCCCCAATTTTGGGATTGTCCTGTCTTGCATCATCTGGTGACCACAAAGACAAGACAAGATGGGATGGGACATGACACGACACAGGACAGGACAGAGTCAAGAACTGTTTAAAGCAGGACACTTGGTTGTGAAAAGCCCCTTAGTGTGTTGACCCTGAGATGCCAGAGTCATATTGTTCGGTGGCCCCCAATTTGGCTTTTGGGGTTCACCATTGGCTACCCCCTGGAGCTTCAGCATTTGGTGTGGGGACCCTCATTGGCTGATACTTGGGTACTCTGGGTTTTTGGCATTTTGTTGTGGGTGAGAGTTCCACTGTCACTGTTGGTCTCCCCCTGGATGCTCTGGGGTTTTCGGCATTGACATTCCCTATAGGATTGTGGATTAGAGCCCCTCCACTAGGGAAGTGTCGATGTCATCTTCTCTGCCCTTAAATTAAAAGATTACAGTTTTCCATAACAGCCAGTTGTGAGCCCCTTCCTATGTGACGTTGCTCAAGTCCATATTGAACTCTTGGTCACAGGGACCAGGGGTTCCTGGACCCCTGACCCAAGTGACAACTACCCATAGTGGCTGACAAGCAGCAGCCACTCAAACATTTTGTCCAAATATTTTTCCTCAGTGTCTGTGACTGCTGGATAGATTCTCTGGCAGCTCAGCAGACAACATTGTTCACGCCTTCCCTTCCTCCCTTTCATGATCGCCTTGTTTCTTTTATTCCCTCTTTGCCCAAACTAAAACGCTTTCTTCACTCTCTGTGGAATTCAGACCCGTCATTTTACTGCCCATTCGTATTTCATAATCTACTTTCATAATGCTTTGCTACCTGTACTTACATCTTCTCTGCAGGAGGTGGGAATTTGAAAGGAAAAGTAACTGAGGTTTTGCTAGATTTAGAAAAACTTCTGGGTGTAGTAGAGATCCTTGTTAGACATGAGGACAACAGCGAGCATCCCAAAGGACTCCCCACTAGCGTGTCTTTAAGGCAATTGGAGCAAATTCAAATCAGATGACTCAGATTTTCCTGGGAGAACAAGAAATTTGGCCTGAAACTGGTTCTTTACATTATAATACTATTTTACAATTGGACTTATTCAGTAAAAAGGATGGAAAGTGGGGAGAAGTTCCTTATGTACAGGCTTTTATGGCCCCCTACCAGGATTCTGACTTAAGAGTCAACTGCAGGACGTGTCTGGCTCATGTTACTTCCATTCACCAAGAAACTGCAGGGATATCCTCGATGCTCCTTCCTAGCGGCTCCCCCTGGAAGGCCAGTTCTGAGAGGGATGCTGCCAGTTCTCCAGTGTGGGGTTCCACCCCAGTGTCCTCAGGAACCCCTCCCTTTTATTCAGCTAGCTCCAGCCTATATCCCCCACTGCCCAAGGAAGTAAGCCCGACCAGTACCACCAGGAGTGGAGCTCTATATCAGTGCCTGAATAGAATCTGTGTCCATTGCGGGAGGTAGCTAGCAGAGCTAGGGGAACAATCAGAGTATATGTGCCATTTCCTATGTCCAAATTGGCTTTATTCAAGGAGAAATTTGGCTGGTTTTTGAAGGATCCAAGGAAGTTTATAGAGGAGTTTGTTAGGTTGATCGTGTCCTTTGATTTAACTTGGCACAACTTGCAAATATTATTTTCCACTTGTTGTGCTATAGAGGAGAAGCGAGGATTCTAGGTACTGGCCTGTGAATATGCAGATAGAGCAGCTGTTCATATCCAGGGCCATGCCATTTATGTAAGGGGAGATGCAGGTCCACGTAGAGACCCTCAGTGGGATTACCAGAAGGGTTCCCAAGAACTTGAATATAGAAATCACACGCTAAGTTGTTTAATAGAAAGTATGAAAGGTATATGATTGAGCCAGTTAATTATGACAAGGATAGAGAAGTAACTCAGTGGATGGATGAAAATCCCATTCTGTTTTAGGGCTGCTTGGTTGAGGCACTCAGGAAATATACTAATGTAGATCCAGACACCTCAGAAGGGCCGGCTGTTCTAGGCATGCATTTTAGTACTCAATCTACCCTTGACATTAGGAGGAAGTTACAAAAGGCAGGAACGGGACCCCAAACTCCATGAGCCAACTCTTAAACATGGCCTTTGGAGTTTACAACAATAGAGACAGGGCAAAGGAAGAGGAGAAAACCAAGAGAAATAGGCAAAAAGTGCAATTGTTAGCAGCTGCTTTCAGCCTCCTACTGCTTTTGAACTGCCCATCCTGAGAAAGTGTTCTAAGAGTGGCTTTGGGATGCCCAGACAAAAGCCAGCTTGCCAGCCCCTGGGCCAGAATCAGTGTACCTTCTGGAAGCAAGAGGGCCACTGGAGGAAAGACTGCCTCAGGCTCTAAAGGGAGTCTGAGTTCCCACGACCCCTAATGGGTAAGAGAACAGAGGACTGACAGGGTCCAGGGTTCCCTGCAGCTTCCACCAGATAGCTTACCATCTCTGCAGAAGACCGTCAGGTAACTCTTGACATGGCGGGTAAAAATATTGAGTTATTGGATATGGGAGCCACCTTCTCAGTTCTGATCTAGTCCTTGGGGCTGCTGTCTTCGCACTCCTGTACTGTAGTGAGGATCGATGTCTAGCTAAAAGCTAGGAGATTTACCCATTCCTTTAGTTCCACTGTGGGGAACCATATGTTTTCCCACAGATTTTTACTTATTCTTGAGTGCCGTATTCCTTTACTAGGAAGAGACTTACTTTCCCAATAACAGGCTGCAGTTCAATTTGGAGCACCTGAAGAGAAGGCCACAGGCTGGGAAGGGACACTTCTCCTAGCTCTAAGTTCATGTCTCAACACAGATAAAGTAAAGACGTTCCTTGCACCACATATTACTCCGTAAGTAGACCCGTCTGCTTGTGACATGGGAGGTCCTGGAAGAACTGTAAGTGTACTCCCAGTCCAGGATATTTTGAAATCCAATGTTAATTATCTATGGGAAAAACAATATCCTTTTAGGTGTGGTGGCTCATGCCTGTAATCTCAGCACTTGGGGAGGCCAAGGCGGGCATATCACTTGAAGCCAGGAGTTTGAGACCAGCCTGGCCAACAAGGCAAAACCCCACCTCTACTAAAAACACAAAAATTAGCTAGGTGTGGTGGCACACATCTGTAATCCTGACTACTCAGAAGGCTGTGGCAGGAGAATTGCTTGAACCGGGAAGGCAGAGGTTGCAGTGAGCCTCGCATCACTGCACTCCAGCCTGGATGACAGAGCAAGTCTCTGTCTCAAAAAAAAAAAAAAAAAAATCCTTTTAGACCTTAGGCTCTGAGGGACATCCATTCCCTGATAATGAAGTATGGATTATGATAATCCTGTTATTCCCAATGTTACACCCCCATTTTCCCTGTTAATAAGCCAAATGGGGAATATAGATTTGTTCAGGATCTTAGGGCAGTTAATGAGGCAGTAGTTCCAGTCACCCAATAGTTCCTAATCCTTACCCAATAATAACTCAAGTCCCTGAAGATGCTCATTGGTTCATAGTATTCAATTTAAAAGATGTTTTCTTTTACATACCTTTACACCTGGACACCAAATTCATTACTGCATTTAAATGGACTAATCCAGACACTCATGCTATATCTCAGCTTACCTGGACTGTCCTGTCCCCAAGGTTTTAGGACAGTCCTCATCTGTTTGCAAAGAGGTAAGGGAACTGCAGTTAATGAATGGATCCCATATGTGTATGACCTATTAATTTCCAGCCCTACTCGGGGAGGACTCTGATAAAACTAAAATTCAAGTCTTTAATTTTGAAACAAAACAAGGGTATCAGGTGTCCCCCAAAGATCCAAATTTCTGTCCAAAGGGTCACATATTTGGGACACATGCTCACTCCTGGGACCAGGATCTTGGCCCAGGGATGAAAAGAGATCATCCTGGCACTCCAGGTCCCTCAAATTAAGAATCCTTTTTGAGAACAGCTGGATTCTGCTGGGTTTGGATTCCCAGGTTTGGGCTCATAGCAAAACCACTCTATGAACCTCCAAAAGGGAGTGGTCACAAGCCTTTGAACTGGAATGGAACCTGTCAACAGGCATTCTTAGCTTAAAAGGAAAGCCAGGGACAGCCCCTGCTTCAGGACTCTCAAACTTAGAAAAACCTTTCACCCTCTATGTGGATGAATAACAAGTTACAGCTTTGGATGCCCTAACTCAAAGGCTCAGGAATTACCTTGGACCAGTGGCTTATTTCTCTAAACAGCTAGACCAGGTGGCAGCTGGGCAACCAGGAAGCTGGAGATCTGTGGCTACCATCACTCTATTGGTAGAAGAAGCCAGTAAGTTTACCTTGGGACAACAATTAGATGCTATACCAACCCCCGCCCCACACCACCCCATGAAGTACAGTACAGAGGGTCCTAGAGGCCAAAGTACACCATGGCTACCAGGGGGCCAGTTACTTAAATATCAGGCCCTTCTGCTTGACACCCCTGATGTTACCCTTAAAGTATGCTGATTTTTAAACCCTGCTACTCTGTTGCTGGACCTCATGTCCCAAGAAACAGATCCTCAACTCATCGACACCTGTGTGGAAACCATGGAAGAGATCTACTCTAGAAGGCCCAACCTTGAAGATAAGCCCTTGTCTAACCCCAATGTTGAGAGGTTTAGAGATGGAAACAGCTTTATTCATGAAGAAGTAAGAGAGGAAGATTAGCCAACAAGAAGTCATTGAAGCCAAGTGTTTACCTTCTCAGACTTCTGCTCAAAAAGCAGAATTAGCTGCTCTAATTAGGGCCTTCCAACTATCAAAAGACTTAAGGCTTCTCGCGGTGGCTCATGCCTGTAATCCCAGCACTTTGGCAGGCCGAGATGGGTGGATCACCTGAGATTGGGAGTTCGAGAACAGCCTGGCCAACATGGTGAAACCCCATCTCTAGTAAAAATACAAAAATTATCCAGGTGAGGTGGTGGGTGCCTGTGATCCCAGCTACATGGGAGGCTGGGGCATGAGAATCACTTGAATCTGAGAGGCAGAGTTTGCAGTGAGCCGAGATCATGCCACTGCACTCCAGCCTGGGCGACAGAGCAAGACTCTATTTCAAAAAAAGGGGGGGGGGGGACAAAAACCTCAAGAATCAAAGTGTTTACTGACTCTAAATATGAGTTTCTGGTGCTTCATGCTCTTGCAGCCATAGGGAAGGAAAGGGGACTATCAAGAGCCAAGGGATCCCCCATACAACTTTACTCAGATCTTGGAACTTTTAGATGCCATCCAACTCCCAAAGAAATAACAAGTATTCACAGCAGGGGACACCCGAAGGGAGACACTTTTATGATTAGAGGAAAGTCCCTGGTGGAAAGAGCAGCTAAGGCCACAGCTAAGGAAACCCTGGTATTTCAGGCTGCTGCGCTACTACCAGGTACTCCATCCATGTCAGTGGCACCATACCATACCCCTAAGGAAATTAAAGGGACTGAATAAAAGGCTTCCAGTGAGACCTCTCTGGATAGCTGCTAGAAAATAACAAACTCTATTCCTGAGGCTGACAAATGGGACATAATTAAACATTTTCATGATTCCTCACATTTGGGACTGGATTTTCCATTCAAATTAGTTTCCTAAATATTCTTGGGGAAGGGACTGTTCCAAACTATAAAAAGGGTTACCACTCAGGAATCCACCCCATACCCTGATCCCTGCTTAAACCTGTACACCACCAAGGAACATACCATGGTGAAGACTGGCAGACAGATTTAACCCAGATGCCACCTTACAGGGGATGACAATATTTGTTAGTATTTATAGACACTTTCACCAGGTGGATAGAAGCTTTCCCCACAAGGACAGGAAAAGTACTGGAAGTGTCTAAATCCTTACTTAAAGAAATCATCCCAAGATTTGGATTACCAAAAGGTTTGCAAGGTAATAACTGACATCCCTTCCCAGCTAAGGTGACCCAGTGAGGTAATGCCTCAGCCTTGGGCATTACCTATCTTCACTCCTCATGGAGATCTCAATCTTCAGATAACATAGAAAGCCAATCATGACGTTAGCAAAACTCTTTCAGGGGACCTCAGAGGCCTGAGTTTTTCCCCTACTCATAGCCCTTTTGCATATGAGGATGGCTCCAAAGGGAACTTTAAAGCTTAGTCCACTTGAAATGACTTATGGAAGCCCCCTGCTTTTTTTTACTTGATCAACACCACAGTTTATTTGTAAACATGTTGTATGTGTCAATAATCAAACTGACAACACTTTATAGATTTCATTGTATAATATTAACATCCTAACAGAAAACGATCCACTGTACTCATTTACAGTTTGGTATTTTAAAATCCTTGAATACAAATTGTATTTGAGACACTGAACACAAAAAAGAAAGATGAATGGCAGAGACAACTGAAAACATCAAGTAAAATTAACCAATATTCCGCTTCCCCCCCAAAAATATAAAATCATCTGATTACATAATTTTAAAAAGTAGTAAAGGAAATCAGATGATCATATTTTGTAATGATATAAAGTTGCATTTCTTCAAACCCATTTTAGACATGAAATTGTACCATATAAAATTCTATGTCTTTTTTGATATTTGTTCTTTTTTTCCTTTTGGTTTCTTAAAAATGTTTGCCAGGGTTTAAATTACACTAAGGAAGTGGGGAAAGAAAGGAAGGAATGTGGTAAAATGCCAAACGAAATTAACTATTTGGAAAATAATTGGATATAAATTTTTCATGAATCTTCTTTGGCAAATAACAAAAGCTGCATTTTAAATTTACCTTTTTGTTGAAATGGATCAATACTTGTAAGATTTAAGAGATTATATGACTTGATGTATAAGTAAAATGAAGCCAAATTCACAAAGCAAAGCACAAACATCAGCTTTTCACATTTTGCTAAAACCTTTAAAAATGTACTCTCCCTCCTTAAGAGTACAAGAGGTCTTCAGCTTGGAGTCAGATGGTTACTCTCGCCTCATTCAACACAAGAAACCAGAGGGGACCCCATGCTTTTCAGTACTTTCCCTAAAATTCATGATCACTATTAGGTTCTGTTTCTTCATCCTCTATCTCTCAAAAGAAATATAGCAGCAAATCACTCCCATATTTTAAACTTTAAATTCACCAACAACTGGGCTCCCTGCCAACAACTACAAATGTTCAATTCTTTATTAGTGTACATGTCGTTACAGTTGGTTTAGATGGTTAATACAGGAATAAATAAAATAACTACAGTTCATTCAAACAAAGGAAATTAAAATGAGAATAAAGAGCCCTGATCAAAAAAAAATTACAACTTTCACTGAAAAACTGTAAAAGTTACATACATACATACCTAATGGCACTAGGAATATACAATATCAATTATTAGAAAAATAAGTGAGTGACTCACAGTCATAAGAAATTATTTAATATTAGTATTTTTTCTTTTAGAGATAAACATAACGTACACATGGTTTTTACCTTCTATAAGACAAAGTGGAAAACTAACTGTTACTGCATTTACCTGAAACACAGCACTGACTGTGCCACAGATAACATGGTCCAAAATATTCAGCTGTACAGATAGGCCATGGTATTGGATGTATGGTTAAGTTTTAGGAAAGGCATATATTTCCAGAAGTATGTTAAATACACTAATATCTATAAATAACAAAAGTTATCAGCAAAAACGCTTAGGTTATAACATTCCCAAACTTTCTACCATTTTAAGTGTTTTAGATATATGTTGTCTGACCAGTTCATTTGGCTACAGTTTTAAGCTAGTAAACCATTACCCTATAAGAGGAGCTAAACTAACCTACAGCACTGCACAAACTTCCCAAGGAAGGTAACTTGAAAAGTCTAAAAAGCGATTCCAATTATTCTAATTAACACTTGAGATGCTAAAAGAATCAATGACTCAAGAAACACTTTGAAGTAATTCCATTTTTCTTTATCACTTTCTAAAAAAGTATTCACATAAATTTAAGATCCAGATTGCTTAAGAGTAGGTCTTCAAATTTATCACTAAAGCATTCTGATCCAAAGACATAATCTTAATGCTTCTAATATGTAATTCTAACCTAAAATCACAATCCTTGGTTTGAAAACTTTAAAGCTAAGAAACAAGAAAATAAATCAGGGTGAAAATGTGCAGCAGCTGTAGCTATAAGAGTGGAAAAGAAATTCTATTTTTTCCATAAAGACTCTATGAAAATATAAAGCCCAAAGTCAGTGATGACAGAAGTCCACATATAAATGGTGTTTAAAAATAGAAAGTTTTCTAAAGCTTCTCATGAGATGTCAGTGAATAGTCATAATCTGAGTTAAGACCTTATACATCAAGGTTAAGTTATACATAACTGTGCTGATTTACATACCTTCTACAATGTCCAACTGACATAGATAATTTAGACACCCATAGGAATTCATAATGTCCTATCATATCATCTCTCAATACTGGATGTTTATAGTTTTATAGTTTTACTAGTTTAAGTACCAAGAAGCCCTTTTAGAGGAAGAGTTCCATCTCTTCCCTTGATCCCCCAAAGTATAGGTAACAAAATATAAAATTAAACAAGATTTATGTTTGATGAACTAATGTATAAAATTATCATTGGAATTTTCATAGTGATTGCTTATAAACATAACAGTCATCATAGAGCCTATAAAGTACATACTTAGTTTTATAAAAGAAATGTGGATCGTCTCAAGGTAAAAAATACAGTGCTGGCTGCTAAAAAGACACTTTGTTGCAATAAGATGTGCAATAATGAGCAAAACTTCAGAAACCATGAATATGTTCCCCAAACTTTTAATATTAGTTAAGCAAGAATTGTTCTGCAGCAGCAGGATGCTTTTTAGTGGCTGACACTATAAAGCTAACGTTAAGAAAGAAAAAAGGCAGAAAGTGTGAGCAACAAATGGTGTAATCAAATTATTGCAAATGGAGATTAGCAATAAGAAGTGAGGAAGGTGACTGTCCACTCCCTTCTGATAAGACACCATCTTTAAATATGAAGTTTTTTGCAGGAAGTGGAACACCCATGTCAGCATATGATGACTGTGAAAGCAAACTTGAAAATCTGGGCTCTGCGTGAATATCCAATGTTGAAGCACCTTCCTGGAAAGAGTGAACAAAGTTGAGGACTGCAGAGAGAGTTTTCTACTGGAATCTAAGAGGTTTTGAAGGCTCTGTTTTCTGCAAAGGCCATGTGTATCAATTTTCCTACAAACTTTCTGGTTTAATTCGGAACTGAACAGTAGAATTCCAAAGCACAGCTTAGGAGGAACCCAATCTGCTTCTGTTGTGGCACCAGAGGTTTGCTTTGTTGCTGAATCTATAGTTGCTTCCTCAATGACCATTTCAAATGACTCTGTACTCCCATTTACATCTGAGCCAGAAGCCAAATCAGGTTCTCCTCTCTCATCAGAAGCATCACTGAGTTTTCCATTTGCAAGTTGGCTGGAAGCATTCAACATGGCGACATATCCATAGAGATGCTCTGTTCCTTAGTATCTGCAATGCTTTATGTACACCCATAATGACCTGAGTGAACTCTCCTTGTAGTTCTGTTTCATCAAATGGAAATGGAACATGGACTGTTTCCCCTATCCCATGCAGACCATGTCCCTGAATTAAAACTGCAGAATGTGTTAAAGCATCATTCAACATCTTGAGCACATTTGAGGTAGGAACTACTTCAGGATCATGATCCCAAGATGTTATTAGCAATTGATCGTAACTCTGAAATATATCTGGCAGTTTTCGAAGTCTTGTACCTTTGGACAATAAAACGGATGGTGGTCCTTGTCCAGCGATATGATAAATATACAGTTTAAACCAGACAGAGGTGACTTCTGGGATAGCTGGTCCAATATGCTGAGGGGTGCAGTTGCTGACAGGCCAGGTTTCATTGGTGAGGGGAGCCATGGAAACAAGCAGTGTGTAATTTTTGTTTACAACTCTGCTGCAAGTTGCAGGGTCCAGATCAAGAAGGCTTTCACAGCGTAAGAGATCCAGAGGAAAACCATAATTGGATTGGTCTGGCTGTGCAGTTTGCGCAACTACATTTTTGTTATGATGCAGAAACAGTATTGTGTTTCTCAGAGTAAGTGCATGATCAAAATATCTCTGTGCTTCTCCTTCACCAGTGCTCTGAACTGGTGAAAGATTTCCCATCATTAAGAAGGCGGTAAGAGTGGAGTCAAACAAGAATGCGATGCGCTTCGTGTGTCCCGTAGACAGACTCAGGCTGTTTACACTGGTTGTGTCAGCTGGATCTTCTTGACTATTTGTATCAGTGTCAGTTGCTGATGAAGCTTCTTGTAATAGGACTCCTACCTTCCCCTCCATCCCATGACAAGAGCATCTTCTGTGGATCTAAGGTACCCTTTAATCTGTTTATGGATGGAACATTTTTCCATGATGAATGAAGTTGATCCAAATTTATTACTTGGCCCTTCTTATGGGCAAAGCCCAATCGGCAATACACTGAAACAGCATTCTTAACCAGGCATAAGTCAATCTCAAGGACATTTGCAAGCTCTGCAGCATTTGTGTGCTCATCTATTGAAACAAGTATCTTATAGAGTAGAGTTTCAAAATGATCACCTTGCACTTGATTCATTACAAAACCTTCAAGAGGTGGAACTGCTGTATAACTGTCATCAGATATTGGTACATCGAGATAAATACTTTGTTATACAAACTATGTACTACATTGTAATCTAGTGATCCAGAGAGTTGAGGGCCTGAATCGGTGATCTTATCAATAGCACATTTCTCAGGCAAAGTGCGTATCTTGATGTCATCTTCTGTGATATATCCAGCCTGCACCACCCACCACACCTCTATGGTAATTTCCACTGGCTTTATTGGTAGAAGATCACGGGCTGTTTTCTTTCTGAAGAATTGTTTTGATGATCTACACTGATTCATATGATCAATATACAGGTTTCTTCCTATACCAAGAAACCTTAGACAGTCAGCAGCAGTAAAATTGGGCAATGAATCATAACTTTTCTCACTGTTCATAACATCCTCCGTAATCCCAGTATAATATGAAAATGATGTTATCCTCAAGCCCTTCACCATAATATCCGATAGATGGTAAGGGTACAGCATGAGATGATCTCAGCTGTTCTTTAGCAGTTCCTTATAGTATCTGCGTTCATCTTTCTTGACATGTTTAACTAAGTTATTTCTGTATCGCAACTGATTGCAGTTACCTTACAGGACAACCTGCTTTTCGTATTCTCTCTGTGAATTTCCAAAGACGACTGCGATTTTCTTCCTCCTCTGCCACCCTGAACAGCAAGACCAATACTTCCTGTGTTTCCTCCTCCTCAGCCTACTTGATGTGAAAACAAGGATGAAGACCTCCATGATGAGCCATCTCCACTTAATGACTGTCTCACGTTGGCCGGCAACTTGTTCCAGGAGTAGTTGTGCCAGATGTGGAACTCCACGTCTATGTTCATGATGCCGCGGCCAGGGCCAGCGGCGGGCGCCACGACCGCGACCCACACTAAGCCTCCCGCCTGCCCGCCCATAGCCTGTCGGCAGAGAGCCGCGGGAGGCCCGGCACCTTACACTGCAGAAGGCAGGGGCTGCCCTATGGCCTGGGCTCCCGACAGTTCAGCGCCCGGCCCGGCCAACCGAGCTCAAGAGCAGCAGCAATGGGAGGCTGGATTGCCTGAGCAGCTTGGAAGACCCTTTTGAATGTTAGACCTTCTGTTTGATGAAGAGACACATAGATGATCAACTTAGGCCAGGTTCAAAAGGCTCTTCAACCATATGGAAAGGAAACGCAACCTCCTCCCACAAGGAAAAGGATTAACTCCCCCATTCAACTAGGAGACTTAATCTTACTAAAAACTTAGAAAGAAGGATTCCCCAAGAATCAATTACAACCAAAATGGAAAGAGCCCCTATCAGGCATTATTAAGCACCCCTACTGCTGTTAAACTTCAAAGTTAATTTATTTTTATTTTTATTTTGTAGATGAAGGCTTGCTCTGTTGCCCAGGCTGGAGTACAATGGCTCGATCTCGGCTCACTGCAACCTCCACTTTCTGGGTTCAAGCAATGCTCCTGCCTCAGCCTCCTGAGTAGCTGACATTACTCCTGCCTCAGCCTCCTGAGTAGCTGGGATTACAGGCACGTGCCACCATGCTCGGCTAATGTGTTGGTTTTGTTTGTTTGTTTGTTTGTTTTTTGTATTTTTCGTAGAGACGAGGTTTCACCATGTTGGCCAGGCTGGTCTCGAACTCCTGACCTTGTGAAATGCCCGCCCCAGCCTCCCAAAGTGCTGGGATTACCGGCATGAGCCACCGTGCCCAGCCTCAGACATTCTTGAGTCCTCACAGATGCCAGAGGAAGATGCCATGACCTACATTTACAAACTCCCAGAAGACTTAAAGCTATTGTTTTGCAAATGCACAGATAAGTATTAATAACATGATGCTGTGGATGAGCATGAAAGTTTTTCTCTTACTCCTAATTATAATGTTTTCTCTCTTACCACTTTGCCCTTCCTATGCCAAGCAGGTTGTCCTGTACAGTATCTGTAATCAGTCACGATACAGAAATAACTTAGTTACACATGTCAAGAAACATGAACGTAGACTCTATGAGGAACTGCTAAAGTACAGCCGAGATCATCTCATGCTGTACCCCATCATCTATCGGATATTATGGTGAAGGGCTTGAGGATAATACCATTTTCATATTATACTGGGATTATGGAGGATATTATGACCAGTGAGAAAAGTTATGATTCATTGCCCAGTTTTACTGCTGCTGACTCTCTAAGGCTTCTTGGCATAGGAAGAAACCAAGATTATTACTAATCTTTGGTCCTTGCTTGTTTAACCTCCTTGTAAAGTTTGTGTCTTTTAGATTACAATAATTCCATGTAAAGATGATGCTGGCACAAGGCTTCCAACCCATCCCCTCTTCTGACCCAGAAAATAAAGACATCCTGCCTTTGGGCCTTTTAGAACAGGTATCCAGAGAGTTTACCTCTCCACTGCTAGGCAGGGTTTATGCCCATAACATCAGCAGGAAGCAGTTACAGAAGATGAATCTCCACCCTTCTGCAAGCCCCTTAAGATTAAGGAGGAATGGCCGGGCGCGGTGGCTCAAGCCTGTAATCCCAGCACTTTGGGAGGCCGAGACGGGCGGATCACGAGGTCAGGAGATCGAGACCATCCTGGCGAACATGGGAAACGCCGTCTCTACTAAAAAATACAAAAAACTAGCCGGGCGAGGTGGCGGGCGCCTGTAGTCCCAGCTACTCGGGAGGCTGAGGCAGGAGAATGGCGTGAACCCGGGAGGCGGGGCTTGCAGTGAGCTGAGATCCGGCCACTGCACTCCAGCCTGGGCGGCAGAGCGAGACTCCGTCTCAAAAAAAAAAAAAAAAAAAAAAAAAAACGTATCAAAACTGTGTAGGAGCTTTATTTGGGTGTTGTCTATGCTCAAGTTGCAGATCTTCTTAATACTCAAAAATCCACACTTACCATGGCTGACAGTTTCAAGCAGATGTGTTCATCGCAGTAGTGCGAGAAAAGAAACGTTGAAGAACCCGGCAGAGATTTGATAGAATCCAGCTTCTATTCATTAAAACCAATGGCAAAATGTAAAGCAAAAAGGAGGTGACGAAGGTTACAAACATATGTATTGTTTATGTTTTCCCTGGGGTGCGCTGATTGTCAGGCATCAGTTCCCTGTGCCATTCATTCCCTTACACAGCATGAGTCAGAAATTTTGTCAATAAATGCTTTCTCTCTCAAAGTTCAACCTACGCTGATAGACCATTAAATACAGTTTTTGGGTTCACAGCTTGTCATCATCATTTGTCTATACCTGTGGCAAAGAATATCTAATAAGATACTGTCAGCGTTTTGCACACTTAAACTAAGATGATGAATGCTGTGTTTTACAGAATAATCAATGACATTAAATTTTGCGACTCGACAAGAATGCTATAAATATTCAACACTAGGTTTAAATATTATTTCTAAAAGTTAATAATAAAAGGATATATGTTAAGTATTATGAAATCCTGCATACATTGTAATAAAATAGTGGATGAGAGTGGACAACATATGCAATAAAACTTATAATTTGATTCTGATTCCTTTGTTTTAGAATTTGTCTATGTTTATGGATTTAAGAATTAGCTTAGGGTTTTTCTATCTGTATAAAGTTAAATTAAATACAGCTATAACAAATGTATTATGTTTTAAAATTACAAACAGCTTTCTCAATAGGTAGAGGGAAGGGAAATGACTTTTACTCAACTTTTACTCATATGCATGTAAAAATAGCTTTATTTTGGTACATCTTGGTGTTAAAATTAGCATTATAAAATGTGCATTGTAGAATGTGTCATAGGTGAAATTGGTAACATCAGCAAAATAGTGGACTGTGGGACACTAACTCTCCTTACCCCCTAAAGAAACAATAATTTCACTATTTAATGACTACTCACAAGCACTAATAATGTTTGGAGAATACCGGAGCACAGTGAAGACTGCAGCAAGCCAATGGGGCAGAAAATCACAAGGACGGCTCCAGAGAAAAGTGTAGGAAAAGTAGCTGGGCATGGTGATGCACACCTGTAATCCCACCTACTCTGGTGGCTGAGGGAGAAGAATTGCTTGAACCCAGGAGGTGGAGGTTGCAGTGAACCAAGATCGCTCCACTGCACTGCAGCCTGATGACAGAGAGAGACCCTGTAAGAAAGGAGAGGAGAGGGGAGGGGA